>NW_027255938.1:300000-600000 GCF_043229965.1 Drosophila suzukii | reverse complement strand
TTGTCGCATTCTATTGATGTGGGAGAGGCGAAACCCGTAAAGCAGAGACATTTTCCGGTTTCACCGGCGGTCGAGAAATTGTTATATGAAGAGGTAGACCGTATGCTCAAACTTGGGGTAATTGAGGAGTCCGATAGTCCTTGGTCTTCACCGGTCGTGCTGGTGCAGAAGCCAGGAAAGGTGCGTCTTTGTCTGGACAGCCGAAAAGTCAATGCAGTAACCAGAAAGGATGCATATCCTTTGCCGCAAATAGACGGAATTCTCAGTCGGCTACCCAAGGCGAACATGATTTCTAGCCTCGACCTTAAAGATGCCTATTGGCAAATCCCCTTAGAGCCTCAGTCACGCGACAAAACGGCATTCACCATACCTAATAAACCGTTATATCAGTATAAAGTGATGCCATTTGGGCTCACGAATGCTTCGCAAACGATGACTAGGCTGATGGATAAGGTAATACCGGCTGAACTTAGGAATGAGGTCTTTGTTTATTTGGACGATTTGCTTATCGTCTCAGATAGTTTCAATAGTCACCTGAAGGTTTTGAGTTCGGTGGCAAGTTGCATTCGAGCAGCAGGTTTTACATTGAACGTAGAAAAGAGCAATTTTTGCATGAAAAGTGTCAAATATTTAGGCCATATAGTAGGGGAAGGCGTAGTGCGTACCGACCCTGATAAAATTTCGGCCATGACGAATTTTCCAGTGCCAAAGACTTTGAAAGCTTTGAGGAGATTCCTTGGCATGGTCGGTTGGTACCGAAAATTTATAAGTAACTTCGCTGCAGTGTCAGCTCCCTTAACCGATCTACTAAAACCTAGACAAAAGTTTGTGATGAGCGTAGAGGGTGAGCGAGCATTTAATAAGTTAAAAGAAATGCTTTGCTCTGCACCCGTTCTGCGTAGCCCAGATTTTAGCAAGCCCTTTTATATCCATTGTGATGCTAGCAATACCGGAGTAGGGGGTGTTCTAGTTCAAAAGTCTGAGAGTGGCGAAGAGTGTCCAATTGCCTTTGTATCAAAAAAGCTCAATAAGGCACAAAGAAACTATTCGGTCACGGAGCAAGAGTGTTTAGCGGCTATTATTTGCATCAAGAGGTTTCGTGCCTATGTTGAGGGCCACGAATTCACGGTGATTACCGATCACGCGTCGCTTAAATGGTTGATGACACAGACAGATTTGCATTCTAGACTCGCGAGGTGGGCATTGAAACTTCAAAGTTTCAATTTTAAAATAGAGCATCGCAGTGGCAAGCTCAATGTTGTTCCTGATGCCTTATCGAGAGTCAACGAAGAAGAAGTCGCTACATTAGAGGCCAGCCATGGGTTGCTTGTAGATTTAGAATCTTCCCAGTTCAAAGATCCGGACTACATAGAGCTGATCGAAAAGGTTAAAGCTAATGCCAGTAGTCTCCCTGATTTAAAATCAGCCGATGGTTTTGTGTTCCGGAGAACTGAACATACATCTGGAGAGCCGATCCACGACAATTTTTGTTGGAAGTTATGGGTTCCCTCGGGTTTGGTGCCTGTAGCACTTAAGAATGCGCATGATGACCCGTTAGCGTCGCATGGAGGCGTTCACAAAACATTGGAAAGGCTTAGGCGATACTATTATTGGCCAGGCTTGGTAAAAGATGTAAAAGAATATATAAGGTCATGTGATACTTGTAAAATGAATAAAGCCCCAAACCAAGCGTTGCGACCTCCAATGGGAAAGGCTTCGGAGTTAGCGAGGGCATTTCAAAAACTTTACATAGATTTCTTAGGACCTTACCCAAGATCCAGAAGTGGCAATATTGGGATCTTTATTGTGTTGGATCATTACAGCAAGTTCGTTTTCTTAAAGGCAGTAAAGAGACTCTCGGCAGAGGTAGTTGTGAAGTACATGCAGCAGGAGCTTTTTCATGTTTTTGGCGTTCCCGAGACGATTATGTCAGATAATGGATCGCAGTTTAAGTCTGAAGCATTTCAAAAATTCCTAAGAGAGTACAAGGTATCTCACACTTTGACGCCGGTTTACTCTCCTCAGTCAAATGCCTCGGAGCGGGTAAATCGCTCCGTGATAGCCGCCATTCGATCCTACGTGCGAAGTGATCAGAAGGATTGGGATGAGCAGCTAAGTAGTATTGTATATGTCTGATCTTGAGGGGGGGTGGGGGTATTTTTGAAACGCTTGTCTAAAATGCTAGATGGTTTAGTAGCTCCATCTGTGGGTCCGATAAAACCCAGCGGTGGCGCCACCTGTGACAGGCCTAGAAAGGGTTTATAGGTAGCTGGTGGGTCTAGGAGAATAACAGCGGCAAATGTCAAGCGGCCCTAGAAATTCACCATGCCCCACGATCGAGGTTACCGGCGGGTCGGCAGCGGCGGATGCTTTCTTTTCCTTTTCGGCAGCGGCAGCGTATAGACGCAGTCAACTCAAGGCAGTTCGCGAGTGACCCAAAAGGGAAATTTTATACTTGTTCAATTTTCGGTTGGATCGCGCCTAGACTGGCGGTCGGCGGAAGGCGATTCGGAAAGTCCCCGAGAAGGCGCTGGGGAAGGAAAGGAAAAGAAACGGATGTGGATCTTGGTGCCAAACGAAAGCGAGAAATTCGGCGGCCAAGCGGAAAAGGCGGCGGCAGCAGCATTGGAAATCAAGCATTAATTTTATATATATATTTTCGACCTAACCTGACCCCATAACCCTAGGCGGTACCGGCCGTGTGTTTGAGCAAGAAAAAGGAGAAGAAAGTTCTAATTTAGATATCCACGGTTTTAGAAGTTACAAAATCCCGACCTACGACAGCAAAGTTTAAATTGAGCCGTAAAAGCAGCCGCTATCGTTTGCGTGGGTAAAGAGAGGCGGGGCTTCGCAAAAGCGGGAGCTTTCAGTTTCCTACACGGATCGGATCACGCCAGTCGCCTTCGCTGCGCTCCGTCGCAAAAAGAAGATTTTAGAGAAAAAGATCAATTTACGCGAAAGTAAACGTTTTTTTTTTTTGCACCCGCCGCACGCGTCGGTGAAAGCCTGCAGTAGCTGCCCGCGAGCTAGTTGGCGGCTAGAACATAGTTTAAGCAAGTTTAAGTGTAAGCATAGTTTTTTTTGTGTTGATGCTTGTGAATATGTGGGTGTATTAGTGCCTTAGGCAGCTAGCTAAGAAAAAAAAAAGAAGAAAAAGCAAGCATGCGTTGAAGCCGCGATCGAAATTTCAGCCAGCCCCGAAAGTAATTTTTTTACATTTTTTTTGCTGTGTCGGTTTGAGTGTCTCCCTTTCCTCTCTTTTTTTTTGCATTTTCTTTCCCCCTTCACAGCTCTCATCATCATCCCGAAGAAAGCGCTTTCGTCGATGGATTTGAAACAGTGGTGAGTCCAAATTTTCATATATTCATTACATAAAAGAAAGGGAGGGAGTAGGAAGGAAATGTAATAAATTGGAGGGTGAGACTTAAGAAGGAAAGATCAGAAGGGATGGCCGAATGAGCATGAAGCAGAGAAAAAATTTACGACAACATCTGAGCGAACCGGGAAAACATGAGCGAAAGAAAGCTCGATCGCGTGGATTCCAAGCTCTTCGTTCGCTTTGAGTTTTGTTTAATTTGCCAGTCGACAAAATTTGTCTGACTAATTTTACTTAAAATTTGAATTTGAAATGTCCATGAAGAAACCCCAATATTAGCAAGCACGACAAGAAAATCATACCATTAATATTTAGGCAAAGTCCACCAAGGGGATTTGCGAAATCGCTCATCAGTTTTAGTCCCAAAAGTCTTTAATCTTGTAATTTTTAAATTGTCGTCTATTCGCATGAGATTTTTTATCGTCTATCTTAGAATAAGTTATGTTTGTATTTTGCTATAATTAAAATGTTTATAATGTGCTAAAAAGTTATTAGTGTTGGCCGCGGCTGGCGTTGACCTGCAATGAAGGAGTGCACTTGAAAAAAAAAAGGGGTCGCTCAGGCTGTTAAGCGATGAGGGCAAGAGCGACCATTGGTAGGGTGGGCATGACCAAGACCTCCAGAACATCGAGGGAGGCGAGAGGGGCAGATCAGGCGGATAGGAAGTATATAAGAAAGGTCCAGCAACATGATGATTGTGTTGTTCTCTATACCGGTTAGATTGGTGAGGCACGCGAACATCGGAATTTTATTAGGACCATCACAAGACCATCACACCCATAGCCGAAGAGCCAGAGCCGGAGAATAACTTGTCGCGTGCGCTGGCATCTCGAGGTAACATCTGGCCTAGAGTTTTTATAAGTGTAGCGGTTCGTTACAGAATTAGCCACCCAGTACAGCAAAACACATGCCGTCAAAGCAATGACCAAAAACTGTACAATCGATAAGATTAAAGTTATCATGGAGGCTGGCACATTCAACACATTGGATGATGCCATGTCCAAATTCGTAAACAGCTTTACGGATGCAACAGGCTAATCGAACACGGTCCTGTTTTACAATAGAAGTAACCGTGGAAATTACTGCGGAAGAACTACCGCAATAACAATAACTATAATGTTAGGGTAGCCCAAAACGTTTCGGGGAACTCCCAACAACCTTTAGATACCGAGCAATAGGAACCACAAAAATTCACACAATCACTCTCAGTCAAAATATATTTGTAACTTTCAAAAATGTCTCAACCGGAAAAGAACTTGTATTTTTAGTAGACACTTGTGCAGACATACTCGTATCTATACTCAAAGAAAATTCTGATGTTTTTCCTAACATACAATCCGACTATGTAATAAACATACAAGGAATCATTCAAGAAATTACAAAATCTATAGGACAATCATCCATTGAGATACAGACTTTTAAATATATAATACCACATAATTTTCATATTGTAAACTTACAATTCGCCAATCCCTGTGATGAAATATTAGGAATCGACTTTATCAAAAAATTCAACTGTCAGTTAGACTTCAAGCCATCAAAAGATTGGCTTATAATTAGACCAAATAACTTAAAATTCCCAATTTATGTTCCGATAACATACAGTTCAGGCAATAATGAAAAATTAAAATAGATTCAATTGAAGACAGTGTGTTGATTCCAAACCAAGAAATTAAGCATGGTTATACATAGCAAATACCATAGCATCCCCTGAAAATGCATTCATTAGACTACTTAACACAACAAATACAGATAAAGTAGTCAGCATTAATAAATTAAATTATGAATCACTTACGAACTACGACGTAGTTCAATCAAGCAAAGCAAATAGATAAAAATCTGCATTATCTCATCTTTCCAATAATTTTCCTCCACAAGTCCGTACACAACTGTCAACCCTATGCACACAATATAGCGATGTATTCGGATTGTAAACCGAATCGTTAAGTACAAATAATTTTTATAAACAAAAGCTGAAATCGAAGGATGAAAAACCGGTTTATATCAAAAACTACAGAAGTCCTCACAGTCAAAAATACGAAATTCAATCCCAGGTGCAAAAATTAATAAAAGATAAAATTGTGGAACCATCTGTATCTGCATATAACAGCCCACTCTTATTCGAAATGTAGGAAACGCAACCTGAAAAATGCCCATTTTTTATGCATGAAGTCACTATTCTAGGACATAAATGCACTAATAAAGAAATGTTGCCCGACGACAAAAAATACGACGTCATAAAAAATTATCCAGTCCCCCACGATGCGGATAGCGCTAGAAGATTTGTTGCATTCTGAAATTTTTACAGACGTTTTATTAAAAACTTTGCCGACTATTCTCGTCACATAACTAAGTTGTGAGGAGTTGAATAACTCCCCACAAATAGAAGCAGCAGCCGGCCGCTTACCAGTTACGCGGCGAATTTGCGTAGTAACGGCGCGGCGAGGAGAGTTTGGAGACCAAGGATGGATAGCGAGTGCTTGGAGACCAAGGATGGAGATCGAGAGAGTTTGGAGACCAAGGACGGAGAGCGAGAGAGTTTGGAGACCAAGCATGGAGAACGAGGGAGAACGGAGACTTCGCGGGCAAGGAAAGAGTGCCGTGTGCAAAAACAGGATAACGGAACTCCACCGAACTTTGGACTCTCCCGTGAACTTTGGACCGGGAGAGGAAGTGCCACATCTCGGCGGTGGAGTGGCACACAGGCGTGCCACAAGCGGCACGGGAATCAACGGAATGGCAGCAGTGGGCGGAGCATCTATTGGAAGCGGTACGTGAAGGACAAGTGGGTCATCCAGGAGGCACGGACTTTGGACCCAGAGTGGAGAGATCCAGCGGGCCGTGCGCAAAAGGGAAATAACGGTTCCCGAAGGCCCTATATAAGGCCGCAGAGCGCTGGCAGCTGGATCAGTCGATCACGAGGAGTCAAACCTTCAAGATCAGTTAAAGTACCAAGTAAACAGTCAGTCAAGAAAATAATCTACGAGGGAGCTACAACGAGTCGTCGGAAGCAGCGCCGTGGGAAGCACACAAGGAGAAAGATCGCCACGTCGAGACGTTCGGGATTGAGACATCAGGAATCTCCGAATTGAGACACAGGTGGCTGAGTTCTGGAAGGCGTCACGCGGCTAAGTCAAGGCGTTTGTTTTCCAACTTTGTCACGACCACACCCTGGCGAGTCGCCCGGCGGGTCTGTCAGAGACAAGCAAAAGAGTCCTACGACGAAGAACCGTCAGCTTGTGGAGGAAAGTTGTCTGCGACTCAGTGTACCTTGCCCGACCAAGCAGGACCTGGCGTGACGGACGAGCGGTAGATCGATTTGTGGTTTCAAGAGGCGGCCGCCTGGAGAGCCCTGCGATTTCCGGCGAAGTTCCCGAACAGCGATCGCCCAACTCCCCGAGTGCCAGAACGACGAGATACTGGTCAGAAGACAGCGCAGAGGACATCGGCAGCGACGCCAGCAGACACTTCCGGCAGCCACGTTACCATCGCCGCGCGGAACTCATTGGGGAGCGCAGGAGCGTCGCGGACGTCACGCATTAGGGTGAAGCCGGGCGGAACGTTCGTCTGCGCTAGGCGTAAAGCGAAGTGAGCCGCTAGACAGCTTCCTGGCGGCAGCCTTGACTGTCAGCGCGAACTGAGCAAGAACCTAGCGGGACCGTCCGGGACAGAGCAAGGGACAGGTATTGCCTCGAAAGGCGTCGGCCTGGAGAGCAAGGCTTGTTCACCCTAGTCTGAGAACGGTGACGCTTCCCTAAGCCCACAAGGCCGAACTCTCTGCGGGTCTAAGGCGCAACAAGAGACCCCGAGGCAGCGCGTCGGCAAGCAAGCAGAGGCGGCCACTACGAGCGTCCCGAAACCCAGGATCCAGAGGACGACGAGTCAACGCGTCGAGGAGCCAGAAAGAGGAGCGCCAGCAGCTGGCGGAACCAGAGCCAGGAGATACCGAAGCCAGCCCAGCCACACACCCGCTGTACTAATACCACGAGAATAAATCCCACTGTTACCATTTGAACGCCTTTGTTTTCTCACTGATCTACGGGCAATCACGTCATATAAATTTGGTGGGACGAACACACAATCTTCTGAGCTAGCCGCACGAATCTCAACAGTGAGAACAGCACAACAAAAATGGGAAAGAAGTGGATTTACCGCCTCAAGAAGGAGGACTTCGCCCATGTCCCACAGAGGCTTAATGTCACCCTGGAGGGCAGGCTAGAAGACATGAGGAAGGCACTGTCGGAATACTACTCAGAGACAGAGAACGACCCACAACTTGTCGACATCTGCGCCGAGCTGGAAGCAACATACTACGACAGAGCCGGCCCAAGCATTACGTTAACAAACGCTGAAGGGGAAAACCTGGTGGCAAGCCTGAGCTTTGACAACATGCAAAAAGAGGCCCACAGGAGAGAGTCAAGCCAGGATAAGAAAACAACAGCGCTGACCCCGAGACCAAGCCAGTCGGACTATGCAAAGGTCGCTAAACAGGTCCGCGAATGGTCGTTTAGGTTCGACGGGGCGGAAAAACCATTGGAGTTCCTGGAGCAGGTAGAATGGTCCGCCAACACGTACGGCTTGGACCTTGATATGATCCCTCGAGCGGTGCCGGAGTTGCTTAAAGGAAGGGCGTTGAAATGGTTCATCGCCAACAACAAGCAATGGAGAACCTGGGCAGAGTTCATAGAAAGCTTCCACACCTATTTCCTGCCAAGAGATTTCTTCACCAGGCTAGCGGACCAGGTCCGGCAACGGAAGCAAGGCTTCAACGAGCCGTTCAAGGACTACATGATCGACATGCAGACGATGGTGAGGCCACTTAACTACTCTACGAAAGAAACGTTAAGGGTCATTAAAGAGAACTGCACACTGCCTGCGGACACGTTAATGATCCTAGCCGATGAGTACGAAGAACTTGAAAAGGAACGGGAAGTTTTCGCACAGGAGAACAAGTTCTCAAGGACCAAGTCGGCGTCACCAACGCAGGTGACATGCAGAAGATGCGAGGAGACAGATAATCAGGACACACGAGGAAATGACCAATGGTCACCACCACACCAAGCCAGACGACAGCAGGCAACAGACGCACCACGCGGAGGCCATTGGACACCACCCCCACAACAACAGAGACAGCCAAACAATACCGTGTGGAGGCCGCCAAGCAACACACAGAGGCCACAAGATGCCACCCATATCACAGACCCGCAGGAGGCCTGTCGAAAATGCGGTGGGAACGGACACTGGGCTAGAGGATGTCGAAACCAGCGGCTGTTATTTTGCTGGATATGCGGCAAGGTGGGGGTCAGGAGCGTCGATTGCTGCCAACGATCGGGAAATGGCCAGCGATCTCAGCCGCAGAGAGGCGAGCGGGGATCGCACAATCTCCAAACTATAGGGCAAGCTAATCGAGGAGGAGCAGCAGTTGTCCGCAGCTGTGATGATTGGTGGGAACAGCTACAAAGCCACAATCGACACCGGAGCAACGGCAAGCTTCGTTAGCGAAGAATTGGCGGACAATATTGCTGCTCTAGGAAGGATTACAAAGACGAGACGGCAAGTTAGGTTGGCAGATGGAAGAAGCGGCGGAATTGATGCGCAGCTCGAGGTGGAGGTCAAATTCGGCAACAAACAAGTGACCATGAGCCTATTGATTTTACCCGGAGTAGTGGATCCATTAGTATTGGGATGGAACTTCCTGAAACAAGTCGGAACCGAGATAAGGTGTGCTGAATACGAGATAATAATACCAGCCAGGAACCAACACAATGGATGGCTTGAGGAGAAGCTATCAGTAGCAGTCGTTCAACAAGTAAACGAGTTGGACGATACTACAGCGTTCCTTGAAGCAGAGCTGGCAGACTTCAGCACAATGACGGGAACATCGAATATGGCAGAACACCAGATCAAAAGGAAGGATGACAAGCCAATCAAGCAGAGATATTACACCAAGAACCCGAAAATTCAAATGGGGTTCATGGAGCATTCAAAAAGCCCATACAGCTCCCCCATCGTGATAGTGGAGACTGTGTGTCGACCTCAGGCAGATCAACGCGAAGTCAGTGCAGGATGCCTACCCAATGCCCCGCATAAACTACATCCTGGATCAACTAAGGGAAGCGCGGTACATCAGCAGTTTGGACCTGAATGATGGATACTGGCAAATCCCACTGGAAGAGAGTAGCAGGCAATATACGGCGTTCACGGTACCAGTGGAGGGTAATGCCGTTCGGACTTCACTCGGCGTCGGCAACGTTTCAGCCAGTTTTGGACCAAGTAATTGGCCCCGAGATGTCACCTCACGCATTCGCTTACCAGGATGACATAAAAGTGATCGGTCGCACGCTGGATGAACACAAAAGAAACCTGAGAGAAGTGTTCCGGCGTCTAAAAGAGGCAAACCTGAGGCTGAATCCAGAAAAATGCCAATTCTTTAAAAAGGAACTACTGTACCTGGGACATAGAGTGACAAGCGAGGGAATAGGAACAGATCCAGAAAAAGTAGCCGCCATCGCCGAACTGGAACCGCCATCGACCGTCAAAGAACTCCGGCAATACCTAGGAGTAGCGTAGTGGTACCGCCGATTTGTACCAGATTTTTCCAGAATCGTCAAACCCCTGAATGACCGGCTGCGCAAAGGCAGTAAGTGGGAGTAGACACCAGAGCACCAGATGGCATTTGAGGAAGTAAAGGCAAGACTCGTGGCAGATCCGGTGCTAGCATGCCCGGACTTCAGTAGAACTTTCATCCAATACACCGAAAAGGGCGAAAGAGTAATCTCCTATTCGAGCCGAACACTGAACGGCGCGGAGAAGAACTATTCAACAACGGAGAAGGAGTGCTTAGCGATCGTCTGGGCGATCCGGAAGCTCAGGCCATATCTGGAAGGTTACCACTTTAAGGTAGTAACCGACCACATGGCCCTGAAGTGGCTCAACAGCATCGAAAGCCCTTCAGGAAGGATCGCCAGATGGGCCCTGGAGCTACAACAATACGACTTTGAGATAGCGTACAGAAAGGGTCAACTAAACGTGGGGGCCGACGCATTATCAAGACAACCACTACCAGAGACGCTACGAGGATTAAAAGAGGCGTCGGCAACAATAACTTCAGGAGGGTGCAGCTGGATCAAGGACATGGGCGAAAAGATAAGGACCCAACCGCAGAAGTACCCGGACTATGTTACGGATGGTGAGACACCGTACAGAAACATACCTCACCGAGCAGGCAGTGAAGACGTCGCGTCATGGAAGATGTGCGTCCCAAAGTCGCTACGAGAAACAGTGTTGAGGGAAAACCACGAAGCACCGTCTGCGGCACACCTAGGAAGCCGGAGGACAATTGCACGGCTGGCAGCCCGATACAACTGGCCAGGCATGCATAGAGACGCCCGAGCCCACGTAAGAAAATGCGAGATTTGCATGCGGTTTAAGCCCAATCAGATGCAGGCAGCCGGGAAGATGTTGACCCAAGTGCCGGAGGAACCATGGGCCAAGGTATGTGCACACTTCGTTGGACCCCTACCAAGATCTAAGCACGGGAACCAAATGCTGCTGGTCATGATAGACGGGTTTTCGAAATGGACGGAACTGGTGCCCCTGCGCAGTGCGACAGCAGAGTCGCTCA
This sequence comes from Drosophila suzukii, assembly GCF_043229965.1. Classification (NCBI taxonomy): domain Eukaryota; kingdom Metazoa; phylum Arthropoda; class Insecta; order Diptera; family Drosophilidae; genus Drosophila; species Drosophila suzukii. The sequence continues at coordinate 589,000 of NW_027255938.1, read as the reverse complement.
TGAAGGCGTTTAGGGAACGCATAATCGCAAGGTACGGGGTCCCGAAGGTGGTCATAACGGACAACGGAGTGCAGTTTGCAAGCCTCATCTTTAAAGGTTTCCTGGCTGAGATGGGTATCAGGCAACAATTCACCGCACCATACACACCACAAGAGAATCCAACCGAACGAGCAAACAAAACGGTCAAGACCATGATTGCGCAATTCGCAGGGCAGGACCAGAGAAACTGGGACGAGAAGTGGCCGGAGATTATGCTAGCAGTGAACACGAGCACATCGGAATCCACCGGCCATACACCGGCGTTTCTTACCCAGGGAAGGGAACCACGTCTACCCAGCAGCCTATATGATAAGGAAACCCTAGGCACTGGACGAGCTACGGAGACCCCTGAGGAAAATGCCAACAAACTAAGAGAGGTATTCGAGATCGTGCGGAGAAATATGGAAAAGGCGTCCCAGGACCAAGCCAGACACTACAATCTGAGAAGGAGGCAATGGTCACCAGCGGTGGGCGACATAGTGTGAACCAAGGAACATCACCTGTCCAAATCGGCTGAAGGATTCGCTGCAAAACTAGCCCCGAGGTACGATGGACCTTACCAGGTTGTGGATTTCGTCTCCCCAGTGATCTGTAAAATTGGCCACACACAGTCGAAGAAAGAAAGGACAGTTCACGTTGGCGAGCTCAAGCAACAACAAAACGAGCAGATAGCTCTGTCTAACGACAGGTACAAGGCGACAGGATTAGGCGTCAGGCCGCCACACGGAAAGGACAATCAACATAGCACAAGGACATGGATTCTCGTTAATACAGACTGCGAGGCCAAAGGATTATGCGTCAGGCCGAAGCGAGAGTCATCCACACGCCACGCAGAAAGGTCAACCATAAGGGTAGGGCACAAGGACGTGGATAAGGATGGATGGTGATCCCGACCGCAAGGCAACAGGATTCAGCGTCGGGCAGTTGCCAGAGTCATCCGCGATAACGCCAGGCGGAAGGGACACTTACAAAACGGCACAAGGATACGGGTAACGTGTGGGGATCCAACCGCAAGGCAACAGGTTTCAGCGTCGGGCGCGAGCCAGAGTCAACCGATTACGCCACGTAGAAGAGAGTATGTGCGGAGGGAGACAAGCATTACAGGACGCGCAGTCCAGACATAGACCGCAGCATCCGGAGATTCTATACGGAATGCGCCGGACGAGCTCGTATAGTTGTTACCCGAGGAAAAGGGGAGGACGGTACAGAATCAGATCTACACCGTAGCCAGCTGGTCACGAAAAGCAGAAACACGCACCACACCAACAGTTGACTAAAAACAAGAAAAAGAACGGGGCATGCATGGGCCGCACCAGCAACCTGAAATTTAAAGGGGGCTTAATGCAGGAAGCAGAAACGGACATTATAATACTTACCTGCTGTCCTGGTTGCAAAGCGAATGCGAAGTCCTCTCCGCACCCGCTCTCAAAAGCTGCCAATGTGGAGTCAGATGCTGCCAACAGAGGACGAGTGAAGGGCGAGAGAGGACGAAAGGATGAGATAAAAAGGAGTGAAGGAAATTCAAAAGAAACTTACCTATGAAAGTTGCAAAATCACCACGAGCCAGGGAAGGGGGCGCCTCGATAGGCGATTGATTGGCACTGGACGATAGTGCGATCGATGGGCACACGAAAATGGAAACATCGGCCAAGGTGGAAATATCGCAACGAGCAGGTGGCAACGCCGCACTGTCGGTATCGATATGCGAGTAAACATCGATCACGCACGAATGGTGTGACCAGGCGGAGGAACCAATAAAAGGAGTAGAACGCAGCAATGAGCAGCGAGCTGGGGATCGATAGCCCATGAGTATCGATGTCCCAGTGGAAAGACGGGAAATATCGGCGCGGGAGATTTAAAGTTGCTACGAGGAGGATGCCCAGCGCTGTAGAAACTCAAGGGAGTTAAGAGCATCGAGGAATCATCGAGGGAGCATCGAGGGAGCAACGAGGGAGCGCCGCGGGAATCAAGGACTCGAAGGCTAGGACATGCAAGGAAACGCCGGAGAGTAGAAACAAGTACTAAATGTTTCCCGAAGTAAGGGGGAATGTGAGGAGTTCAATAACGGTCGCTTACCAGTTACGCGGCGAATTCGCGTAGTAACGGCGCGGCGAGGAGAGTTTGGAGACTTGGATGGAGAACGAGAGAGTTTAGAGACCAAGGATGGAGGGCGAGAGAGTTTGGAGACCAAGGATGGAGATCGAGAGAGTTTGGAGACCAAGGACGGAGAGCGAGAGAGTTTGGAGACCAAGCATGGAGAACGAGAGAGAATGGAGACTTCGCGGGCAAGGCAAGAGTGCCGTGTGCAAAAACAGGATAACGGAACTCCACCGAACTTAGGACTCTGCCGTGAACTTTGGACCGGGAGAGGAAGTGCCACATCTCGGCGGTGGAGCGGCACACAGGCGTGCCACAAGCGGCACGGGAATCAGCGGAATGGCAGCAGTGGGCGGAGCATCTATTGGAAGCGGTACGTGAAGGACAAGTGGGTCATCCAGGAGGCACGGACTTTGGACCCAGAGTGGAGAGAAATAACGGTTCCCGGAGGCCCTATATAAGGCCGCAGAGCGCTGGCAGCTGGATCAGTCGATCTCGAGGAGTCAAACCTTCAAGATCAGTTAAAGTACCAAGTAAACAGTCAGTCAAGAAAATAATCTACGAGGGAGCTACAACCAAGCGAGTGGTCGGAAGCAGCGCCGTGGGAAGCACACAAGGAGCAAGATCGCCACGTCGAGACGTTCGGGATTGAGACATCAGGAATCTCCGAATTGAGACACAGGTGGCTGAGTTCTGGAAGGCGTCACGCGGCTAAGTCAAGGCGTTTGTTTTCCAACTTTGTCACGACCACACCCTGGCGAGTCGCCCGGCGGGTCTGTCAGAGACAAGCAAAAGAGTCCTACGACGAAGAACCGTCAGCTTGGGGAGGAAAGTTGTCTGCGACCCAGTGTACCTTGCCCGACCAAGCAGGACCTGGCGTGACGGACGAGCGGTAGATCGATTTGTGGTTTCAAGAGGCGGCTGCCTGGAGAGCCCTGCGATTTCCGGCGAAGTTCCCGAACAGCGATCGCCCAACTCCCCGAGTGCCAGAACGACGAGATACTGGTCAGAAGACAGCGCAGAGGACATCGACAGCGACGCCAGCAGACATTTCCGGCAGCCACGTTACCATCGCCGCGCGGAACTCATTGGGGAGCGCAGCAGCGTCGCGGACGTCACGCATTAGGGTGAAGCCGGGCGGAACGTTCGTCGACGCTAAGCATAAAGCGAAGTGAAGCGCTAGACAGCTTCCTGGCGGCAGCCTTGACTGTCAGCGCGACCTGAGCAAGAAACTAGCGGGACCGTCCGGGACAGAGCAAGGGACAGGTATTGCCTCGAAAGGCGTCGGCCTGGAGAGCAAGGCTTGTTCACCCTAGTCTGAGAACGGTGACGCTTCCCTAAGCCCACAAGGCCGAACTCTCTGCGGGTCTAAGGCGCAACAAGAGACCCCGAGGCAGCGCGTCGGCAAGCAAGCAGAGGCGGCCACTACGAGCGTCCCGAAACCCAGGATCCAGAGGACGACGAGTCAACGCGTCGAGGAGCCAGAAAAAGGAGCGCCAGCAGCCGGCGGAACCAGAGCCAGGAGATACCGAAGCCAGCCCAGCCACACACCCGCTGTACTAATACCACGAGAATAAATCCCACTGTTACCATTTGAACCCCTTTGTTTTCTAGCTGATCTACAGGCAATCACGTCATATAAATTTGGTGGGACGAACACACAATCTTCTGAGGTAGCCGCACGAATCTCGTAGCGAGCAGACACAAAAATCAGTTCGTTACAAAGTTATGCAAAAAAAATGTAAAATTTGAATGGACAGCTGACTGCCAGCATGCGTTCGAACATCTTAAATCGGCTTTAATAGAACCAACATTGTTGCAATACCCAGATTTCAGTAAAGAATTTTACATAATAACAGATGCTAGTAAGCAAGCTTGTGGAGCAGTTTAAACTCAAAACAAAAATGGACTTCAACTCCCAGTTGCATACGCATCAAGATAGTTTACAGAGGGTGAAAATAGCAAAATTACAACGGAACAAGAACTTACAGCAATTCATTGGGCAATAACAGCAATAACTTCAGACCATATATTTATGGTAGGCACTTCAATGTCAAAACAGATCACAGACAACTTACGTACCTATTTTCCATGATAAATCCCAGTTCCAAACTCACGCGAATAAGGCTTGAATTAGAAGAGTTCGACTTCACTGTAGAGTATCTATAGCGTAAAGATAATTACGTAGCAGATGCGTTATCGAGAATAACCATCGAAGAGCTAAAAAACACTACCAGAAATATAAATAAAGTCACTACAATATATCAAAGTAGACAGAAATCCTGCGCAGGAGAATAGGCAATCTATAGAAAAAGCTTCAAAGCCCAACGTATACGGAGTCATCAATAATGACGAAGTACGTAAAGTAGTGACCTTGAACGTAGATAATATGACCTGTTTCTTCAAACAAGGAAAACAAATTACTGCAAGATATAATTTTAGCGATTTATTTACCAATGGAATTCTTGACCTTGGTCAGTTCTTCCAAAGGCTTGAAATGCAAGCCGGTATATATAAAATCAGCCAACTAAAAGTGGCACCGTAGGAAAATATCTTTCAACAAGTTTCAATAGATGATTTAAAAAAAAATGGGCAATAAGACACGGAAACCATTGAGAGTAGCGCTACTCAACCCGGTGACCGTAATATATAATGATAAAGAAAAAGAAGCTATACTGTCTACATTTCAACTAAAACCTCGACCAAGGTAAAAAGATATTATTATTGGAAAGGTATGACCCGATATTTTACTTAGTACAGAAGAAAATGCCAAAAATCAAAAGTGACAACACATGCAAAGACTCCTATGACAATCACAGACATTCCAATAAATGCTTTCGACAGAGTGATAGTAAACACAATTGGTCCACTCCGAAATCAGATAATGGTAACGAATATGTAGTCACACTTGTATGTGATCTAACAAAATATTTAGTTGCCAATCCAATTGCCAATAAAAGTGCTAGTACTTTCGCAAAAGCTATTTTCGAATCTTTAATATTAAGGTAGGTGTTACGTACGCCCTCCCCCATAGAAAGATTAACCCCGGCAAAACAACTGTCTTAAGTTGAGGGCAGGGGCCGCTAATGACTACCACACTCAGATTGATAAGGGCAAAACAGAAATACAATTCGACAAATCACGGGTGTCGCGTGGCCAGAACAACGTCCACGATCGACCTGCTCGTAACCGTACTCCAGTTAGGTCGCAAAGTGTACCAGCCGGCCGTTGACTCCTAAGATAGGGAAAATGGAGAAACAGTACCCCTAGGTGAGGTTCACGATGAGTCTGCCGTGATCGACTATGGTAACTGGATCCAGATGACCTGGGAGCGTGGATCAGTGCACAATAGCCCCAGAGACTATTTTTTGGGCGCAGGTGCCATTTTGGAGCTCCCTGCAGAAGGAGGCGCCGAACGTCGTCTTGCAGAAGCCTTTTTGTGGTTTCGTTTTGGGCATTCAGCGACTGTTATCTTCTTACATATAAAGTTAGGACTAGGGAATTTAATGGGAAAATGTAGAATTTCAGAATTTTGAAAAACACTAAGATACTTCTAACACTAACACTAGATACTTCTAATAATTCTATCAAACTAATGTCAATAGGCCGTCTGTCCCTGAATTCGCCAATATCGAAACTATCCAGAATCGCTGGACTTACGATGTTTAATTTTGCTAGGGCTTAGCCCATTAAAATGTTTTCTAGATCCGTGATTACAATTATATATTTTTGCTAGAATAATTTCCAAAAGGTGGGTTTCTTTATCTGTTTCGAATTTTGGGACTTGGTTCATCGCATTTGCGAGTTCATTTAGACGTTTCTGAAATTTGATATTTAATCATCTGTTCTCATTAGTTGTTCTTGATTGAATTTTATTTGCTCCCAATCGTTAAAGTCGGGTGTGCCGGCAATAAGTTTTAGTGCTGCCCCGATTAAGTTAATACTCCTAGCGGCCCTAAGGTGGATTTTCAAGGTAGTCACCAACTTGCGAATATTTGTAAGGTCCGTCATTATAACTGGTGTCCTGTGGTCCTATGGTGTCCTGTGGTCCTATGGTCTTCGTCATTGCTTCCGTCTGGTCGGCGTAGTCTTCGTAAGTCGTCATGTTCGTTTAAATTTCATGACATTTCATCTATTGGAAGTGAGGTTATTGCGTTTTAAGTGTCAGTATGTTTTTGTCATCGGTGTGAAAATGAGCTTCGAGCAAAGAGCCAACATTAAATTTTGTTTTAAAATTGGTAAAACCTTTACCGAAACGTTTCAATTGATGAAACAAGTTTATGGCGATGATTGCCTATCCCGTAGCAGAGTGCACGAGTGGTTTCAACTTTTTCAAAGTGGTCGTGAGGACATAAATGACGATGAACATGTGGGCCAACCAAAATCCGTGATCACCGAAAATTCCATCGAAACTGTGCGTGAATTCATAAAAAAACAGCAGAAATCATCATTAAAATTAATGGAAATAGAATTGAACATCTCCAAAACATCGATTTATCGCATTTTGACCGAACATTTGGGCTTACAAAAGGTGTGTGCACGGTTTGTTCCGCACAAATTGACTGACGTCCAAAAATTGCTCAGAATTCAACATTCGAAGGACATCATTAAAGAGGCAAAAAAAGACCCGAACTTAATTTAAAAGATTGTGACTGGTGACGAAACGTGGTGTTTTCAATATGATCCCGAAACGAAACGCCAAAGTGCTGAATGGAAGGCGCCGGACGAGCTGAAACCCAAAAAATCGCGCCTGGAGAATTCAAAAGTGAAGACAATGCTGATTTGTTTATATGATTCCAAGGGTATTGTCCACAAAGAATTTGTTCCACCCGACCAAACGTTAATGCGGTATTCTACCTTGGAGTTTTGAAGCGTTTGGTGCGCCGTATTCGACGTGTTCGGCCCGAATATCGCGAAGATGGATGTTGGCGTTTGTTGCACGATAATGCGCCGTCTCATCGATCGACGCTTGTGTCCGACTATTTGACCAAAAACCGCATTTTAACAATCAATCACTCCCCGTATTCACCTGATATGGCACCGTGCGACTTCTACCTTTTCGGAAAAATGCATTTGCCGATGAAAGGAAAGCGTTATGCAGACGTAGAGGCCATTCAAAAGGCTTGCACCGGCATACTGGCGGCCATACCGGCAACGAGCTCAAACACTCGTTCGACATGCTTTTGGATCGTGCAAAACGCTGTATTAAAGCAGAAGGAGACTATTTTGAATAAAATAAATTGATTTTGCCGAAAAAACTATTTGTTCTGTCTTTTTTTTAAAAGTCCTGTTTACTTTGGAACTCACCTTGTGTCTGCGTTCGTGTAGTCGTTAAGTTTTACTGACGCGTCCGTCCTGACAGTCGTAAGTACAAAAACTAAGATAAGTTTTCCTAACCTAGAAAGATATAAAAAGAATAGAAAAAGGGGTCAGTAATCTCGCGAAGATGGTTAGCGTAGATTGTCCTTGTGGACCACCCTCCCCTCAATTTGGACAGTGGTCCCCAGGTCTGCTTCAATGATTTTTTCCGAACATAGTGACGAAAGCTTGTTTCCTAAGCGTTTATTTGCATTTAGGAAGATCTTTTCGCCAGCTAGATAGTCTCTATTGGTCCTATCTTTGTTAACATAATCAAGGGTTTATTTCTGAGCCGGTTGAACTTTTTGACTAATTCTCATTTCGAAATCCGCGGATTTTAAGTGAACAATCTGTACAGATTTTTCATTGGTAACCGAGTGGATTGTATTGTTATATTTGTTGGTTGCCAAAAGAATTAGTTCAGTCGTATCGTTTAAGTTGCCTTCTAGTTTCAAGCATCTGGCTATTTCTGCCAGGGTGCTGTGAAATCTTTTTACTTGACCGTTTGAGGTGCTATGTAAAGGCGGGGCGTTGGCAATGGTGATATTGAAATGATTCAGGAGAATTGATTTAATTGTTTCAGAGTTGAACGACCTTTCGTTATCACAATAAATTGTTTTAATTTTTTGGAAAGAAAGAAATTTATTATTTGTAATAAAGGAGATTTTACATCCACTATGGCCCTCGCCTGTGGCGAAAAAGAATTTATCAATGCATGTAAGAAAAAGAGTTTCGGTGTTTCCGCTACCACTTGTTTAGATGGATGGCGCTTGTATTTTGCCATTGAACAGGTCTTGCAATTCAAGGTTGTCTCTGTTGCTAGCCGAAGCATTTTAGGGAAAATGTAGTCACTCAAGATTTGTTTCACGTTTTCTTGTGCTGCTCGGTGAGCCCTGTTGTGTTCTGCTATGACAATTTCCCTTTGCTCGGTTATATCCGTTATGTCCTGCACAAAGCTTTTCGTATATTTGAATGAAGTGCTTGGGAACAATTCAACTAGTCGGTGTTGGATCAATGCCAAGATCGGTAGGGCACAATGTGTTGCGTTTACCACCTCAGCATTGACTACATCTTGTAAAGTATTAAGCAAATTTTCTAGAAATTTTTATTATGTGTCTCGCCTTGCTTTTAAACAGGATGAATGTGTCTGCCGAGGAGCTGTTTCCATCTTCAATTATTATTTGATTTCTGGAACAGTTTACTGGGTTGTCCGTCGTGTCGATGGTGTACGTTTGTGTTTGTTCGCTGTGTAGCTTGCTACATCTGATTCTATTTCCTCTTCTAAAACGTTTATGTTTTGGCGGGACAACGCGTCCGCCACATGGATTTCCTTGCCAGGTTTATAAACTAATTTGGCGCCGTGATAGTCGATAATGCCCTTCCAGCGCTTTAGTTTCGCGTTAGGGCTTTTGTCCGAGACGGCAAAGGTAAGTGGCTGATGATCGGTAAAGATCTGCAAGCTCTTTACTCCAAACAAGTAATTCCGGAGGTTTTTCAGTGCCCAAACTATAGCGAGGAGTTCTCGCTCGTTGGTTGTATAATTTTGTTCGTTGTCTCGTAGGTCACGTGATATCATTGTGAATGGGCGGCCATCTTGAGATAGTACCGCTCCCAGACCAAAACCTGAAGCATCTGTTGTCAAATCGAATAGTCTCTTGAAGTCCGGGTAGGAAAGCAGAACGTTTTCTGATGCCAAGATTTCTCTCAGCCTGTCAAACGTTTCTCTCTGTTCCTTGGTCATATCGACGTCAACTTTTCTTGACTGATATTTGCTAGTTTTACCATTATTTCCCTTTAGGATGCTCGTTAAGGGCGTTGCGATTGCCGCGAAGTTTTTTGTGAAGCACCTATAATAGCTTGCTAATCCCAGGAAGGATCTGAGTTCGTAAAGCGTTATTGGTGGGGGGAATTGTCTTATTGCCTTGACCTTCTCAGGTGAGGTTCGTAGCCCCCCTTGAGACACTATGAACCCCAAGTGTTCAACGCTCTTTTTAAAGAACTTTGAATTTTCTTGGGATACTCTCATGCCTGTCTCTAAAAGTTTTGTTAAGACCCAGTCCACGTCCTAACATGGTCTTCTTTTGTCTTGGAAAATATTATAACATCATCGTCATACACGTAGCATATCTTTGAAATTCCTTCTCGTAGGACATCGTCGATGGCCCTTTGGAAAATGCTTCTTAAGTCCGAATGGCAATCTACAAAATTCGTACTTGCCGTTGCTTATTGAAAAAGCTGTCTTTTCTCTGTCCTTTTCTGCCAGCTCTATCTGATGAAAGCCTGACTTGAGGTCAAGTGTCGTAAAAAATTTCGACTCGCCCATATTCGACAGTATTGTCGAAATGGTAGGGATAGGGTATCTATCGTCTACGGTTTTTTGATTTAGTTTCCTAAAGTCGATAACCAATCTCTTCTTTTTAACTCCATTTTGTTCGGTTCCTTTTTTATCTACAACCCAGGTAGGGTTGTTATATGGGGACTTGGATGGCCTTATTACGCCGTCCGCAAGAAGTTGTTTAACCTCTGCATTGACGAATTCAGTTACACCCATGGGATGCGGGTATGACCCAGAGTACACCGGCTCCCCATCCGTTTTAATCGTGGCTAATGTGTTTATGTTAAAAGGCAGTGCCTCGTGCGGGTCGGCGAAAGCTTTATGATTTTTTACAATCATTTTATCGAAGGTGATTTTAATTGCCGGAGGAACGTCTTCGTCATCGATTTTTATGAAGTTAACGTTTCCGCTTTAGTAAACTGGATTTTGTGCCGGAAAAACGGCAATTCTCAATGACTTTTTTAAGCCAGATATGAACGCATGTAAAGCGTCATCTCTGTGTTGTTCGTTTAGGACAGCCGCTGCGGCTGCGTCGTGAGTCATGATAGTTTTGTTTGTTAGAAGCGTTAGCTTCCGTTCGATCTCGTCATAGTATTTAAGAAGGGGCAATTTTCCCTATCTTGATAAACTCAACTCTTGTTTAATAACGTGCGCCGGAGTTTTATCCGCATACGTAAAATCTAACCTTGCCAGTATGGTATGAAAAAATAACACTGTGTTAAAAGAGGCTAATACAGCCGCTGCTGCGCCTTGTGCCTTATTTTTAAGTATTTCTACAGTTTCGTAATGTCGGCTGCTGCCTTCGTATAGCTCAAATACCTTATATGCTGCACTAGCAGCCTGTCTCCAGGAAACGTAATTTTCCTGTTTCCCGTCAAATTCCGGGACAGATTTTACCATGTCCAGGGGTTCGCTACATTCTTTCCCCGGTTCTATTTATATTTCTAGGAAAGTCTGAATTTTCGGAGTTTTATCCTTAAGTGAGCATAACTCCCCCATAATTATAGCTAATTTTTCATCAAATAACTCCTGCTGCCTTTGGAGCGCAGTAGCTATGGCAGCCTCCATGCTCGCAATCTGATCTGCTTGCTTTTTTTATACCCGTTACTCGTAGAGTAAAAGGGTATACTAGATTCGTCGGAAAGTATGTAACAGGCAGAAGGAAGCGTTTCCGACCCCATAAAGTGTATATATTCTTGATCAGGATCACTAGCCGAGTCGATCTAGCCATGTCCGTCTGTCCGGGTGAACGCTGAGATCTCGGAAACTATAAGAGCTAGGCTATTGAGTGCCACGCCCGCTCTAACGCCCACAAACCGCCCAAAACTGTGGCTCCTACAGTTTTGATGCAAAGTTTTTTATATTCTTCTAGAACTTCTTCGTCCGATGAGACTCTGTCATTGTTCCTATACATGTCAGTAATAAAAAAAATTGTTGGATGCTATAAAATTCAATCAAGGGTTTGTAAAAAATTTCCATTCTTGTATTTGTTATTTTTTCACAACGAAAATTAAATATCAAAATAAACGTTTTATTATTGAGAATTGAATAAAAATTTTGTTGACGATTTTTCGTACAGTATTTTTTGCGACGAAAACTAAGAATCAGAAATAAGTTTTTTATTATTAAAAATTTTAATTTTCCAAAATATATTTGGTGTATTTTATTTTTTGCATAATTTAACACTAGAAAGTTTTTAATTTATTCAATTTTTAAATCTCGACAAAATTTATTCTTCGAATATTTGTATTGGCGAACACTTTTGACCCAAAGCCTACTCACATGTTCATATATTTATTTTGTCGTCGAAAAGCCGTCGGTACTGTTGCTACCGCTGCCGTTGTCGCTGCGGCTGCCGTTGTCGCTGCCGCTGCCATTGTTGCTGCCGCTGCCGTTGTCGCTGCTACTTTTTTGTTTTAAAAGTTTATGAATTTTTATTCGAATTTCCGTTTGGACGAAATTATTGTTATTTTGTTTTATGCCAGTTCTTGGCTGCACTTTAACTTTATCTTCACTGCAATTTACTTGCACCGGATCGTGTGATTCGAGTCGTTGGGCGACAATTATAAGAATCGTTGTTAATTTATTGATGTTTCTTTATTTTACCGTACGCCCGTTAGGGCATAGGTTTTATTTTTATGTTTAAACAGAGCTATCGCTCTGGAGTACCAATTACGACTAATCCTAAACTCCTATCCAGCTGCAGCTCGAGTCCTTTGTCTTCCTGCAGCGCTGTCGCCAAGGTGCCGGGTCAGCGTTTTTGTCCCGTCCCGTGGCGATCACTCGCTCCACCAGTGCTCCAGTCTGGCTCCGGGCATTTGCACTCGGAGCGCGCGGTCAGCTATTTCCTCGATGCGCGTGCAGGCCACCGGATATGTCCTGCAACTCGGCAGTTTCTCTCCGTGAGAACTGCCTGCGTTAACTTACATACATACATATCTATACAGCGATAGTGTTATTTTTTTTGTGTAACGTAATTTTTGTGTTAAGTTTTTGTGAACCGCCATCAAATCTTGCACGTATATATATACAGTTACGACCATGAAAATAGTAGTACAACTTAGAGCAACATTGGAAAGGAAGTTTTCGGTACTTTTATCGTTTTCCTTGGAACGTGTTTCCACTTTTTGTTCAGAATGGAACATAAGTAAGAGGAAAGATAGAAAGTTCCGTTAGAGAGTAATTTTGGAGTAATTTTTGATTATAATTAAATGCAAGCTAAATTGGCCGCTCATTATAATAGTAGTTCTTGATGTGAGAAGTTCTAAAAAAAAACTTAAGAAGTTAAGAGCGCCATTAGTAAGTTAAAATACGTGTTATTTATTTTAATGATGAAAATAAAAAAAACATTTTTTTAGTGGGCCGTGGCAAGCACTGTTCGCCCGAAATGAGAAATTTTATTATTAAATTAAAAAATGAAGGAAAACGTACAAGAAAATTGAAAACATATTTGGATGCTTATCTACCATGTTATTTAACGCCATTCGCTATAAATTGAAGCCAGAAAATCGGGGTGGAAAGCTTGAAACTATTGCGGTAGACGATAGACAGATTGTGCGATCCGCCACGATCATCCCATTTGCTTCTGCAGGGCAGATTAAAAAAGAACTAAGTCTGACGATTAGTCTTCGCACACTTCGAAGACGTCTGGAAGACAAAAATCTATTTGCCAGAAGTCAAAGTTCTGAGAGTATGTTCGACGTCCACCTATCCAGGAATTTCTCTCAAAGTTCACAAAGAAGACCGTTAAACACGGTGGCCTGAGCATCATGATTTGGGCATGTATTTCTTATGCTGGGGTTGTTCCGATACATAAGATAGATGGCATTATAGACAAAATTGTTTACGTAGATATTTTTGAAAACGCTATGCTACCTTATGCCAGTTGGGAAATGCCCTTAAAGTGGACGTTCCAACACGATAATGATCCGAAACACAGAAGTAAGCACGCGAAGGCTTGGTTTGCATCCCAAGAGATCGACGTAATGACATGGCCAGCTCAGTCTCCGGACTTAAACCCTATTGAAAACTTGTGGGAGGATGTTAAGAGAGCTGTATCTATTGTAAAACCAATAAACAAAACTCAGCTGTGGTTGGTGGTTAAGCATGCTTGGCATGACATTCCTGTAAAGCGGTGACAAGACCTTATCGACCTTAATAAAAAAAATTGTTGGATGCTATAAAATTCAATCAAGGGTTTGTAAAAAATTTCCATTCTTGTATTTGTTATTTTTTCACAACGAAAATTAAATATCAAAATAAACGTTTTATTATTGAGAATTGAATAAAAATTTTGTTGACGATTTTTCGTACAGTATTTTTCGCGACGAAAACTAAGAATCAGAAATAAGTTTTTTATTATTAAAAATTTTAATTTTCCAAAATATATTTGGTGTATTTTATTTTTTGCATAATTTAACACTAGAAAGTTTTTAATTTATTCAATTTTTAAATCTCGACAAAATTTATTCTTCGAATATTTGTATTGGCGAACACTTTTGACCCAAAGCCTACTCACATGTTCATATATTTATTTTGTCGTCGAAAAGCCGTCGGTACTGTTGCTACCGCTGCCGTTGTCGCTGCGGCTGCCGTTGTCGCTGCCGCTGCCATTGTTGCTGCCGCTGCCGTTGTCGCTGCTACTTTTTTGTTTTAAAAGTTTATGAATTTTTATTCGAATTTCCGTTTGGACGAAATTATTGTTATTTTGTTTTATGCCAGTTCTTGGCTGCACTTTAACTTTATCTTCACTGCAATTTACTTGCACCGGATCGTGTGATTCGAGTCGTTGGGCGACAATTATAAGAATCGTTGTTAATTTATTGATGTTTCTTTATTTTACCGTACGCCCGTTAGGGCATAGGTTTTATTTTTATGTTTAAACAGAGCTATCGCTCTGGAGTACCAATTACGACTAATCCTAAACTCCTATCCAGCTGCAGCTCGAGTCCTTTGTCTTCCTGCAGCGCTGTCGCCAAGGTGCCGGGTCAGCGTTTTTGTCCCGTCCCGTGGCGATCACTCGCTCCACCAGTGCTCCAGTCTGGCTCCGGGCATTTGCACTCGGAGCGCGCGGTCAGCTATTTCCTCGATGCGCGTGCAGGCCACCGGATATGTCCTGCAACTCGGCAGTTTCTCTCCGTGAGAACTGCCTGCGTTAACTTACATACATACATATCTATACAGCGATAGTGTTATTTTTTTTGTGTAACGTAATTTTTGTGTTAAGTTTTTGTGAACCGCCATCAAATCTTGCACGTATATATATACAGTTACGACCATGAAAATAGTAGTACAACTTAGAGCAACATTGGAAAGGAAGTTTTCGGTACTTTTATCGTTTTCCTTGGAACGTGTTTCCACTTTTTGTTCAGAATGGAACATAAGTAAGAGGAAAGATAGAAAGTTCCGTTAGAGAGTAATTTTGGAGTAATTTTTGATTATAATTAAATGCAAGCTAAATTGGCCGCTCATTATAATAGTAGTTCTTGATGTGAGAAGTTCTAAAAAAAAACTTAAGAAGTTAAGAGCGCCATTAGTAAGTTAAAATACGTGTTATTTATTTTAATGATGAAAATAAAAAAAACATTTTTTTAGTGGGCCGTGGCAAGCACTGTTCGCCCGAAATGAGAAATTTTATTATTAAATTAAAAAATGAAGGAAAAACGTACAAGAAAATTGAAAACATATTTGGATGCTTATCTACCATGATATTTAACGCCATTCGCTATAAATTGAAGCCAGAAAATCGGGGTGGAAAGCTTGAAACTATTGCGGTAGACGATAGACAGATTGTGCGATCCGCCACGATCATCCCATTTGCTTCTGCAGGGCAGATTAAAAAAGAACTAAGTCTGACGATTAGTCTTCGCACACTTCGAAGACGTCTGGAAGACAAAAATCTATTTGCCAGAAGTCAAAGTTCTGAGAGTATGTTCGACGTCCACCTATCCAGGAATTTCTCTCAAAGTTCACAAAGAAGACCGTTAAACACGGTGGCCTGAGCATCATGATTTGGGCATGTATTTCTTATGCTGGGGTTGTTCCGATACATAAGATAGATGGCATTATAGACAAAATTGTTTACGTAGATATTTTTGAAAACGCTATGCTACCTTATGCCAGTTGGGAAATGCCCTTAAAGTGGACGTTCCAACACGATAATGATCCGAAACACAGAAGTAAGCACGCGAAGGCTTGGTTTGCATCCCAAGAGATCGACGTAATGACATGGCCAGCTCAGTCTCCGGACTTAAACCCTATTGAAAACTTGTGGGAGGATGTTAAGAGAGCTGTATCTATTGTAAAACCAATAAACAAAACTCAGCTGTGGTTGGTGGTTAAGCATGCTTGGCATGACATTCCTGTAAAGCGGTGACAAGACCTTATCGACCTTAATAAAAAAAATTGTTGGATGCTATAAAATTCAATCAAGGGTTTGTAAAAAATTTCCATTCTTGTATTTGTTATTTTTTCACAACGAAAATTAAATATCAAAATAAACGTTTTATTATTGAGAATTGAATAAAAATTTTGTTGACGATTTTTCGTACAGTATTTTTCGCGACGAAAACTAAGAATCAGAAATAAGTTTTTTATTATTAAAAATTTTAATTTTCCAAAATATATTTGGTGTATTTTATTTTTTGCATAATTTAACACTAGAAAGTTTTTAATTTATTCAATTTTTAAATCTCGACAAAATTTATTCTTCGAATATTTGTATTGGCGAACACTTTTGACCCAAAGCCTACTCACATGTTCATATATTTATTTTGTCGTCGAAAAGCCGTCGGTACTGTTGCTACCGCTGCCGTTGTCGCTGCGGCTGCCGTTGTCGCTGCCGCTGCCATTGTTGCTGCCGCTGCCGTTGTCGCTGCTACTTTTTTGTTTTAAAAGTTTATGAATTTTTATTCGAATTTCCGTTTGGACGAAATTATTGTTATTTTGTTTTATGCCAGTTCTTGGCTGCACTTTAACTTTATCTTCACTGCAATTTACTTGCACCGGATCGTGTGATTCGAGTCGTTGGGCGACAATTATAAGAATCGTTGTTAATTTATTGATGTTTCTTTATTTTACCGTACGCCCGTTAGGGCATAGGTTTTATTTTTATGTTTAAACAGAGCTATCGCTCTGGAGTACCAATTACGACTAATCCTAAACTCCTATCCAGCTGCAGCTCGAGTCCTTTGTCTTCCTGCAGCGCTGTCGCCAAGGTGCCGGGTCAGCGTTTTTGTCCCGTCCCGTGGCGATCACTCGCTCCACCAGTGCTCCAGTCTGGCTCCGGGCATTTGCACTCGGAGCGCGCGGTCAGCTATTTCCTCGATGCGCGTGCAGGCCACCGGATATGTCCTGCAACTCGGCAGTTTCTCTCCGTGAGAACTGCCTGCGTTAACTTACATACATACATATCTATACAGCGATAGTGTTATTTTTTTTGTGTAACGTAATTTTTGTGTTAAGTTTTTGTGAACCGCCATCAAATCTTGCACGTATATATATACAGTTACGACCATGAAAATAGTAGTACAACTTAGAGCAACATTGGAAAGGAAGTTTTCGGTACTTTTATCGTTTTCCTTGGAACGTGTTTCCACTTTTTGTTCAGAATGGAACATAAGTAAGAGGAAAGATAGAAAGTTCCGTTAGAGAGTAATTTTGGAGTAATTTTTGATTATAATTAAATGCAAGCTAAATTGGCCGCTCATTATAATAGTAGTTCTTGATGTGAGAAGTTCTAAAAAAAAACTTAAGAAGTTAAGAGCGCCATTAGTAAGTTAAAATACGTGTTATTTATTTTAATGATGAAAATAAAAAAAACATTTTTTTAGTGGGCCGTGGCAAGCACTGTTCGCCCGAAATGAGAAATTTTATTATTAAATTAAAAAATGAAGGAAAAACGTACAAGAAAATTGAAAACATATTTGGATGCTTATCTACCATGATATTTAACGCCATTCGCTATAAATTGAAGCCAGAAAATCGGGGTGGAAAGCTTGAAACTATTGCGGTAGACGATAGACAGATTGTGCGATCCGCCACGATCATCCCATTTGCTTCTGCAGGGCAGATTAAAAAAGAACTAAGTCTGACGATTAGTCTTCGCACACTTCGAAGACGTCTGGAAGACAAAAATCTATTTGCCAGAAGTCAAAGTTCTAGAGAGTATGTTCGACGTCCACCTATCCAGGAATTTCTCTCAAAGTTCACAAAGAAGACCGTTAAACACGGTGGCCTGAGCATCATGATTTGGGCATGTATTTCTTATGCTGGGGTTGTTCCGATACATAAGATAGATGGCATTATAGACAAAATTGTTTACGTAGATATTTTTGAAAACGCTATGCTACCTTATGCCAGTTGGGAAATGCCCTTAAAGTGGACGTTCCAACACGATAATGATCCGAAACACAGAAGTAAGCACGCGAAGGCTTGGTTTGCATCCCAAGAGATCGACGTAATGACATGGCCAGCTCAGTCTCCGGACTTAAACCCTATTGAAAACTTGTGGGAGGATGTTAAGAGAGCTGTATCTATTGTAAAACCAATAAACAAAACTCAGCTGTGGTTGGTGGTTAAGCATGCTTGGCATGACATTCCTGTAAAGCGGTGACAAGACCTTATCGACCTTAATAAAAAAAATTGTTGGATGCTATAAAATTCAATCAAGGGTTTGTAAAAAATTTCCATTCTTGTATTTGTTATTTTTTCACAACGAAAATTAAATATCAAAATAAACGTTTTATTATTGAGAATTGAATAAAAATTTTGTTGACGATTTTTCGTACAGTATTTTTCGCGACGAAAACTAAGAATCAGAAATAAGTTTTTTATTATTAAAAATTTTAATTTTCCAAAATATATTTGGTGTATTTTATTTTTTGCATAATTTAACACTAGAAAGTTTTTAATTTATTCAATTTTTAAATCTCGACAAAATTTATTCTTCGAATATTTGTATTGGCGAACACTTTTGACCCAAAGCCTACTCACATGTTCATATATTTATTTTGTCGTCGAAAAGCCGTCGGTACTGTTGCTACCGCTGCCGTTGTCGCTGCGGCTGCCGTTGTCGCTGCCGCTGCCATTGTTGCTGCCGCTGCCGTTGTCGCTGCTACTTTTTTGTTTTAAAAGTTTATGAATTTTTATTCGAATTTCCGTTTGGACGAAATTATTGTTATTTTGTTTTATGCCAGTTCTTGGCTGCACTTTAACTTTATCTTCACTGCAATTTACTTGCACCGGATCGTGTGATTCGAGTCGTTGGGCGACAATTATAAGAATCGTTGTTAATTTATTGATGTTTCTTTATTTTACCGTACGCCCGTTAGGGCATAGGTTTTATTTTTATGTTTAAACAGAGCTATCGCTCTGGAGTACCAATTACGACTAATCCTAAACTCCTATCCAGCTGCAGCTCGAGTCCTTTGTCTTCCTGCAGCGCTGTCGCCAAGGTGCCGGGTCAGCGTTTTTGTCCCGTCCCGTGGCGATCACTCGCTCCACCAGTGCTCCAGTCTGGCTCCGGGCATTTGCACTCGGAGCGCGCGGTCAGCTATTTCCTCGATGCGCGTGCAGGCCACCGGATATGTCCTGCAACTCGGCAGTTTCTCTCCGTGAGAACTGCCTGCGTTAACTTACATACATACATATCTATACAGCGATAGTGTTATTTTTTTTGTGTAACGTAATTTTTGTGTTAAGTTTTTGTGAACCGCCATCAAATCTTGCACGTATATATATACAGTTACGACCATGAAAATAGTAGTACAACTTAGAGCAACATTGGAAAGGAAGTTTTCGGTACTTTTATCGTTTTCCTTGGAACGTGTTTCCACTTTTTGTTCAGAATGGAACATAAGTAAGAGGAAAGATAGAAAGTTCCGTTAGAGAGTAATTTTGGAGTAATTTTTGATTATAATTAAATGCAAGCTAAATTGGCCGCTCATTATAATAGTAGTTCTTGATGTGAGAAGTTCTAAAAAAAAACTTAAGAAGTTAAGAGCGCCATTAGTAAGTTAAAATACGTGTTATTTATTTTAATGATGAAAATAAAAAAAACATTTTTTTAGTGGGCCGTGGCAAGCACTGTTCGCCCGAAATGAGAAATTTTATTATTAAATTAAAAAATGAAGGAAAAACGTACAAGAAAATTGAAAACATATTTGGATGCTTATCTACCATGATATTTAACGCCATTCGCTATAAATTGAAGCCAGAAAATCGGGGTGGAAAGCTTGAAACTATTGCGGTAGACGATAGACAGATTGTGCGATCCGCCACGATCATCCCATTTGCTTCTGCAGGGCAGATTAAAAAAGAACTAAGTCTGACGATTAGTCTTCGCACACTTCGAAGACGTCTGGAAGACAAAAATCTATTTGCCAGAAGTCAAAGTTCTAGAGAGTATGTTCGACGTCCACCTATCCAGGAATTTCTCTCAAAGTTCACAAAGAAGACCGTTAAACACGGTGGCCTGAGCATCATGATTTGGGCATGTATTTCTTATGCTGGGGTTGTTCCGATACATAAGATAGATGGCATTATAGACAAAATTGTTTACGTAGATATTTTTGAAAACGCTATGCTACCTTATGCCAGTTGGGAAATGCCCTTAAAGTGGACGTTCCAACACGATAATGATCCGAAACACAGAAGTAAGCACGCGAAGGCTTGGTTTGCATCCCAAGAGATCGACGTAATGACATGGCCAGCTCAGTCTCCGGACTTAAACCCTATTGAAAACTTGTGGGAGGATGTTAAGAGAGCTGTATCTATTGTAAAACCAATAAACAAAACTCAGCTGTGGTTGGTGGTTAAGCATGCTTGGCATGACATTCCTGTAAAGCGGTGACAAGACCTTATCGACCTTAATAAAAAAAATTGTTGGATGCTATAAAATTCAATCAAGGGTTTGTAAAAAATTTCCATTCTTGTATTTGTTATTTTTTCACAACGAAAATTAAATATCAAAATAAACGTTTTATTATTGAGAATTGAATAAAAATTTTGTTGACGATTTTTCGTACAGTATTTTTCGCGACGAAAACTAAGAATCAGAAATAAGTTTTTTATTATTAAAAATTTTAATTTTCCAAAATATATTTGGTGTATTTTATTTTTTGCATAATTTAACACTAGAAAGTTTTTAATTTATTCAATTTTTAAATCTCGACAAAATTTATTCTTCGAATATTTGTATTGGCGAACACTTTTGACCCAAAGCCTACTCACATGTTCATATATTTATTTTGTCGTCGAAAAGCCGTCGGTACTGTTGCTACCGCTGCCGTTGTCGCTGCGGCTGCCGTTGTCGCTGCCGCTGCCATTGTTGCTGCCGCTGCCGTTGTCGCTGCTACTTTTTTGTTTTAAAAGTTTATGAATTTTTATTCGAATTTCCGTTTGGACGAAATTATTGTTATTTTGTTTTATGCCAGTTCTTGGCTGCACTTTAACTTTATCTTCACTGCAATTTACTTGCACCGGATCGTGTGATTCGAGTCGTTGGGCGACAATTATAAGAATCGTTGTTAATTTATTGATGTTTCTTTATTTTACCGTACGCCCGTTAGGGCATAGGTTTTATTTTTATGTTTAAACAGAGCTATCGCTCTGGAGTACCAATTACGACTAATCCTAAACTCCTATCCAGCTGCAGCTCGAGTCCTTTGTCTTCCTGCAGCGCTGTCGCCAAGGTGCCGGGTCAGCGTTTTTGTCCCGTCCCGTGGCGATCACTCGCTCCACCAGTGCTCCAGTCTGGCTCCGGGCATTTGCACTCGGAGCGCGCGGTCAGCTATTTCCTCGATGCGCGTGCAGGCCACCGGATATGTCCTGCAACTCGGCAGTTTCTCTCCGTGAGAACTGCCTGCGTTAACTTACATACATACATATCTATACAGCGATAGTGTTATTTTTTTTGTGTAACGTAATTTTTGTGTTAAGTTTTTGTGAACCGCCATCAAATCTTGCACGTATATATATACAGTTACGACCATGAAAATAGTAGTACAACTTAGAGCAACATTGGAAAGGAAGTTTTCGGTACTTTTATCGTTTTCCTTGGAACGTGTTTCCACTTTTTGTTCAGAATGGAACATAAGTAAGAGGAAAGATAGAAAGTTCCGTTAGAGAGTAATTTTGGAGTAATTTTTGATTATAATTAAATGCAAGCTAAATTGGCCGCTCATTATAATAGTAGTTCTTGATGTGAGAAGTTCTAAAAAAAAACTTAAGAAGTTAAGAGCGCCATTAGTAAGTTAAAATACGTGTTATTTATTTTAATGATGAAAATAAAAAAAACATTTTTTTAGTGGGCCGTGGCAAGCACTGTTCGCCCGAAATGAGAAATTTTATTATTAAATTAAAAAATGAAGGAAAAACGTACAAGAAAATTGAAAACATATTTGGATGCTTATCTACCATGATATTTAACGCCATTCGCTATAAATTGAAGCCAGAAAATCGGGGTGGAAAGCTTGAAACTATTGCGGTAGACGATAGACAGATTGTGCGATCCGCCACGATCATCCCATTTGCTTCTGCAGGGCAGATTAAAAAAGAACTAAGTCTGACGATTAGTCTTCGCACACTTCGAAGACGTCTGGAAGACAAAAATCTATTTGCCAGAAGTCAAAGTTCTAGAGAGTATGTTCGACGTCCACCTATCCAGGAATTTCTCTCAAAGTTCACAAAGAAGACCGTTAAACACGGTGGCCTGAGCATCATGATTTGGGCATGTATTTCTTATGCTGGGGTTGTTCCGATACATAAGATAGATGGCATTATAGACAAAATTGTTTACGTAGATATTTTTGAAAACGCTATGCTACCTTATGCCAGTTGGGAAATGCCCTTAAAGTGGACGTTCCAACACGATAATGATCCGAAACACAGAAGTAAGCACGCGAAGGCTTGGTTTGCATCCCAAGAGATCGACGTAATGACATGGCCAGCTCAGTCTCCGGACTTAAACCCTATTGAAAACTTGTGGGAGGATGTTAAGAGAGCTGTATCTATTGTAAAACCAATAAACAAAACTCAGCTGTGGTTGGTGGTTAAGCATGCTTGGCATGACATTCCTGTAAAGCGGTGACAAGACCTTATCGATTCCATGCCACGCCGTTGCACCTGAGTGTTGCAGGATAACGGATATTCAACTAAATATTAGATTCTAGATAATAAGAGATTATGACATTTGGAGATATTTTGGAGTTTTTAGAAAAGTTTTTTTAATTTTTAGTAGTCACTACTGTTTTTATGAGCGGCCAAATGAAGTGCAAATTATAATAATTTATAATAACAAAATCAGCTGAACTGATAAAATTAAGTATGTAAATTGTTATTTCGATTTTCCTGCCTAACGTGGTGAGCTCAAGTTCACTACAATTTTCATGATCACAGCTGTATATAAAAACCAATTATAACATCTCCCAAAGCCCAGGATCCGGAGCGGAGATATCTCATCGCCCAGGATTAAAAGGAGGGTAAGTTTGTCGGAACACGGTTCCTTTCTTATAAATATATATATATATATACATCCGTGCACCATGATCACTTCAGATGCTTTAGCAAAGACTATAGACAATGATCCACAATTAAACGTACGAATTTTATACTTGTTATCAAAAGCAACCCTACCCAAAACTGTGCATGAATTAGAGTACTTATATATTGAGACCTTCCGTCTAGATTTTTCACCACTTACCACAAGACCAAAAAGGCAATCCTTATCTATACCGTTCCAACGGTCATTGTCCTTTCCCGTTTAGAAAAGAATTTATTTTTGGCCAATGATAATACCTGCCTAGTTAAGACCAGGAATTAATCTGTTGGGAATTCATATAATAATATCCATGTACAATAATTATTTCATATATATAGTCACTTAGATATACTTTTCTCTTTTTATACATTTTTACTTTTTTATACATAATAATTAAATGTTAATTTTTCAGCGGCGAGTATCAGCCTTGTAATTGTATAACAATTGCAGGAGTCCTCTGTGCGACGTTTGTAGTCGTGAATAGTCTGCATTTTGCTGATTTGTGCACCTTCGTAGGTGGTAAATATCAAAACATGAAGTCCTAAAGGTTTATTAAGGGGGTGTGCTGACGCGAGAAGTGGAGTAGGTCAAGAACAATGACATAACTTTTGACGGACAACCTTGACAATAGGCGATTGTATTGAGCGGCCCGCGACGATCCATTGGCACACGAATGTGTTAAGGGGAGGGAATATGGCCAAAACACAGCCCGACCGTATTGCGATCAAGCGACAGCTAAGCTTGTTGGGCAGTGCGGACTGATGACTGACGAACTTTTTGACTAATATTATTTTCCAGGCACATTTAATATTTATTCTCGTTATGTTGGAGAGGAGAGAGGCTTACCAAGATCCCACGACCCGAATACGACGTAGCTTATGCCGGCAAATGGTGCCTGAATATCGGACGCCTCTCCCTCGGCCCAAGTCCTTGTCAGGACTCGGGCACTAATATGCCCACGTAACAGAATTGGCGCCCAACGCTGGTATATTTCATAAGTCTTAAGGAATTTTACCAGGTTCCACAATCTCGGTACCTGCGGTATCGGAGTGGATGTACCTGGGGACGGCATAATTTTCATATTGCCATGAGTAGTTTGACTGATTGATAGAGCAGGGAGCTTAAATAATTTTAAATATGCGCATACCTATTTATTTTGTCTTTAAACTAGTAACTTTAAAGTCCCCCAATTCTGTGACTGTCAGTGTTGAGAGGCCTCTCAATCAGAACTTTGTCTCAGGATAGTGACTTTAAAATGTTTCAATTTTTTTGTCTGTTACAATCGTAGGAATTCCCTATTTTGTTCATGGACAAATTTACCGGAATCTCCTTAAACCAAGAACTATGAGTTATTATTTTTATAATACTACACCTACAACTAAGTGCCGACGTACTATTTGTTGAAATTAACGTAGATACAATTTATAGGTGCTTTCTGGCCGACGCCCCACGACGAACTAGGCATTTGTCCGTTCGTTTGATTGGTTCGAGTCCAGAAAGTGCAGGAGCGCAAGCATCACGGTAACACATTTAGCAGTTGCGGTGCGGGTCTACTGTTCGTTTGTCGATCCAGGACAGAATGGGGGTGGGGGAACTGACAGGAAACGCAAAGCCGACGCCCCACAACGTACTAGGCATTTGTCCGGTCGTTTGCTTGGTTCGAGTCTTTGCGGTTTCCCTTGACATATTTGGGCGGTGGACGATTTTCAGTTTCTCTGGCCGACGCCCCACAACGTATTAGGCAAGTTGGTCAGGTCGTTTGCTTGGTTCGAGTCCAGAGAAATAGGAGACGGTTGTGGAGCCCGAGAGTGATCGGTCAAATAACGACTGGCGGGAGGGGGTTTTTGGACAGATCCCTTATCTAAACACAGCCAGTTTCCGTTTGGAGCAGTTGAGCTGAATAGAAAGGGAAAGTAAGGGCATGCTAGCTTAGCGGAACCACGTTGTGTAGAAGCGACTAACACCCCTAGTTAGGGATATTTATTTTGTTTTTAAGGGGCTTAAATATCGGTTGGTTCTTCACCGAAGAGGGTTCGGCCAAAGAGCTAGTGGGATGGCTCTGAGGGCGCCGAGCTGAAGGCTACCGAACGGGTCGCAGGTTGCGGATAGCGAGCGCCCTGGTTCTCCAGGGTAGCTACGAATAAGCGTGAATGTTGGACACGGCCCGGCTACCACCAAGCCCCCAACACGAAGCGCAAATAAGTAGCCCCGGACAGTCAGCGGGTATCTGCGCCGTAGCAGTACCGACGTCGCGCTTGTGCTGCCGCCTCCGACAAATAGCTCACACACACCCCTACCCACACGCTCTGTACCTACCTCTTCCCTACCCACACAATTCAACTCACCCCGGGCTGGACTAAGGTGTCACGCGTACCGTGCCGAGAGTCAATCTGGCTGGGAGCCCGAGTCATCAAAGAACTCAGTCTCAAACGGTGAGCTCAGGCAAGTGGCGAAGTTCTGTTCTAATTCAGCCTTACCCGGGTACGGCGGATCTCTGCCCGGGTGGACCTGTCCTTTCTCCGCAGCTCGTGGGAATTAACATGGAGAATTTAACAAATACAAAACTAAAAGACTGCACAAGACAAGAGCCCGACACTCTTATAAAGTCGGAAGTCGTAACCAACGACGAAAGAAAGAGCAAGATCACGGCTCTGACTACCCCAGTCCACGTGACGTCCACCCCTGCCAAGGCCAGCGAACAACGCAGCCGGCTAAGCCCAACTCGCCATAGCGACAAGCCCAAGCCTCCCACCAGCGTAGGTGTGGCTAACCAGCCACTCCAACCTGAGGGTAGCCCTAAGGCCGGTCTCGTGGTGAGTACCAGGGCAAAGGAGTTTAAGAGGGTACCACCTAACCAGGCAGGACCTCTTGAAAGAAGGAAGGCTTCTAGGATCCTCAAACGGCTGGCCACCAATCCGATACGGGAGGATCAGACATCGAAATTGGATTACCTGAAAATCGAAGAGGACATAGCCTGGGCAAAGGCAATTATCCCAGACTTCGACATCGCTATGACCATCAGCCACAGCAACAAGCGAGAGAGGTCGATGGAGTCAGCTCAACCAGCGAGCAAGAAGGCTAAGGTAACCAACCGCGGCACATAGTCGAGATCCTTTGCGGAAGTGGTAAAGGATCGGAAGATCATTGGTGTCATCGACCAGAGCGTTGAAGGCGGTAGGATCCCAAGAAACCAATGGGGTCTCGTTAGACGGGCCCTTGCATCAGTGGCCTTGAAAGTGCTGGACGAAAACCCAGGCCCGCCACCCGATTGCACAGATGCAGGGTGGTACCAGGGCAATGTAAAGTTGATCGCCTGCGAAGACGAGAGATCGGCAGCACTCTACAAGGCTGCAATTACCAAAGTCGGCGAGGTCTACCCCGGGGCCAAGCTGGCAGTTTGTGAGGCTGCAGACATCCCGTTTCGACCGAGAGCGAGGGTGTGGCTGCCGTCGGAACCATCGGAACCAGAGGCTATACTTAGCCTGCTGACCAGGTTCAACCCAAAACTTCCAACAGACGGTTGGAAGGTGGTCAAGGTGGAGAAAACCGAGCGAGTCACCATGAGCGTGGTTATCCTCCTGAACCAGGCCTGCTTGGAACCCCTCGCAGCCCAACAACACAGAGTGAACTACGGGTTCGATAAGGTCCAGCTAGGCATATACGACACCGATAAGTTGGCGGCAGACAACCTGGCTGCCTACGCGTCGTACGAACCCCCGAGCGACGACGAACCAGATCACGAAGAGGCCACCCTCACCGGCTACGTGTCAACCGACTCGGAGCTGACAGAGAGCCTGAAGCAGCTGTGCACCCAGGACACAACCCGACCAGGGCGCTCTGTTCTCCAGGACATAGCGGAGGAAGCGGAGGGTACCCAGCCCGAACCCAGTCCCAAAGATGGTGCAGTTTCTGCAAATTAATCTGCACCACAGCAAGGCAGCATCCGCTGCCCTCCTCTCCCGCCTGGCAACAGGCAACATAGACGTAGTCCTCATTCAAGAGCCATGGATTGTTGGTAACAACATCTGTGGCTTATCAACCCCCCTATACAAGCTTTTTTACACCAAGGACAAGGGTAAAACCAGAACCTGCATTCTTACAAAGTCACACTTTAATACATTTCTTATTCCACAGTTTAGCGAAGGTGACCTCACCACGGTCAGACTGCAGCTAAACGAACGCACTATACCATCATTCTATCTGGCTCACGACTACGAAGGGCCACTACCAAACACCACTACACAACAACTCATACGCACTCACTCATCTAAGGAACTCATCCTGGGGACGCTAACTCACACCACACAAAATTGGGGAGGTACAAACACCAACGAAAGGGGTGAGTTACTCTACGACTATCTCCTTCAATCAAATCTATTCACTTGCAACAAGGATAATGACCCAACTAGAAATAGGAGGGAAGTATTATACATTACACTAATATCTGATCCCCTACTTAGCCAGATAGAAGCGTGGAAGGTGGGGATCGAACACTCATTCTCAGACCACTGATACATAGAATTTACAATAAGTCTAGACTGTCCTCCCGCCGAGAACATCACTAATCTAAGATTAACCAACTGGGAATATTACAAAAATCTCCTCAACAGGAACCTACACGCTCCACCGACACACATACGCAACCGTCAAGAATTAGATAACCTATTTAACACTTTTACTGATATCTGCGGTGAGGCCTTAAAAAGGGCTTGCCCAAGTAGAACAGTCAAAACAAAGCACAAACCCCCATGGTGGAACCCAACCCTAGCGAACCTTAAAAGAGAGTGTAGAACTTACTTCAATAAAGCTAAATACAACAATAGCGAATCCTCCTGGAATTTATATCATACAAAACTAAGCCTATACAAAAAGGAAATTAGAATATCAAAACGAAGAGCCTGGGCTAACTTCTGCAGTAGTATAGAATCTACTGCGGAGGCATCCAGACTCAGAAAAATTCTAGCTAAAGCTCAAGCGACCATTGGCTATCTTAAAACCAATGCTGACAGCTGGACGGAAAACAGTCAGGAAACCCTTGAACTACTGTTAGACACCCACTTCCCTAAGAACACCCATGTAGCGGAGGACCTCCACATAGAGGAGAATTTAGACGACCGGAGTATTGAAAACATTTCAAACCTTGGCCGCATTCAGTGGGCTGTCAACTCTTTCAAGCCCTTCAAATCACCTGGCCCAGATGGGTTCTTCCCGGCCCAGTTACAACGGACACTAGATATGTCCCTTCCCTGGCTGACAGCCATCTTCCACGGCTGCCTTGCTCTAAACCATATTCCAACAAGGTGGCTGGACGTTAAGGTAATTTTTATACCGAAAGCCGGCAAGCCCTCCCACACCAACCCAAAGGACTTCCGCCCGATCAGTCTCTCTTCCTTCTTGTTGAAGACCCTGGAAAGGCTAATCGACACCCATATCAGACTAACCATCGACCATAGCCTACTCTCTGACGCACAGCATGCGTACCGTAAGTGTAGGTCAACCGATACCGCCCTCCACTCTCTAGTGTACAGTATAGAACGAGGCTTCCGCAATAAGGAATACTCTCTTGCAGCGTTTCTAGACATAGAAGGCGCCTTTAACAACGTCACCCCAACGGCGATTACTTGTGCTCTGACTGAACTGGGCATTGAGCGGCCCATAGTGGGACTCATACACACCATGCTAACCAGCAGGGTAGTGCACTCCACTATGGGACCGGCCCACTCGACCAGGAACGTCAGTAGAGGAACCCCACAAGGGGGCGTACTCTCACCTCTTCTACGGGTTTTAGTGGTCAACAAACTGCTTTCACTCCTAGAAGAGGCGGGCACAAAAGTGGTAGCCTACGCGGATGACGTGGTTATCCTACTGCAGGGTAAATTCCCGCAAACCCTTTGCAATCTAATGGAGACAGCCCTATCCACCCTCTCCCGGTGGACAGCTGGCTGTGGACTGGGAGTTAACCCGGAAAAAACCGAACTAGTTCTCTTTACAAGGAAGTACAAGGTACCAATTCTAGTTCCCCCAAAACTACACCAAACGCGCCTAACCTTTAGCAACCAAGCAAAGTACCTAGGTGTCATTCTTGACAAAAAGCTCCTCTGGACTGATAACATCCTAGATCGCACACGCAAAGCGGCCATAGCCCTCTTCGCTTGTAAAAAAGCCATAGGGAGGAAGTGGGGTTTCTCCCCCATGATAGTTCACTGGCTATATACTGCAATAGTCAGGCCCATTCTACTCTACGGAAACATCGTTTGGTGGCCTTCTCTAGATAAAAACTGTAACCTCCGGATCCTTCACAAGATCCAAAGAAGCGCAGAGCTCTGCATCAGTGGGGCGTTGCGCACTACCGCCACTGAGGCACTAAATACAATTCTCGATCTCCAACCCCTGGACCTACTTGCCAAAAGCTGGGCATCAGCCACAGCGCTGAGGCTCCGTGAAGCAGCGGCATGGACAACAGGCTCCACGGGTCACTCCAATATCCTATCAAAGCATTCACCCCTACCACGTTATACAGACTACGTCCCACCCATAGTCGACTTCGAAAGAAGATACAAAATTTATATACCCACCCGTTCAGACTGGGACAACCTCCCACATCAATTCGTAAACGCCGTCAACATATACACTGACGGCTCCAAGCTTAACTCCCAAACAGGTGGGGGAGTCTTTTCCCCCGAACTAGACTTAAAAGTCTCATTCCGCCTACCAGACCACTGTAGTGTTTTCCAAGCGGAAGTGATTGCAGTTCAGGAAGCCACTACCCACCTGAACACGTCTGTACATCAAGACATAGATATCTTCATCTTCTCGGATAGTCAAGCTGCCCTCAGGGCCCTCGACTCCTACACAACGAGCTCAAAAACAATCTCTGAATGCCGCAAATCTCTTAACGAGATGGCCACTCATCTGAGTATCAACCTCATCTGGGTGCCTGGACACCGCAACATTGAGGGCAACTGCATAGCAGACGAACTAGCAAGACAGGGGACAACCGCCGATATCCTTCGCGATAAGGACACGGTAGGGATGCCCATGGCTACCTGCAAGCTCCATCTCAGGCAGAGATTGTATACTCTTTCCAACAACCGTTGGAACTCAATCTCAACATGCCACAATTCTAGACTCACATGGCCAAACTACAACACGAAAAGAACAAAAACTCTCCTACAATGTAGCAGGGAGAACATCTCCACTCTCCTAAATGCCCTCACGGGCCACTGTCTTATAGGGACTCATGCGATAAGGCTGGGTCTAAGTAACCACGACTTCTGCCGCAGCTGAAAACAGATAGACGAAGAGAAGAGCATCGAACACCTCTTATGCTTCTGCCCAGCGCATAACCTAAAGCGTTTTCAAACCCTAGGTAGCTACACACTTCCGAACCTTGCAGCCATTCAGGACATTCAGCATTCAGCATTCAAAAACTACTATGTTTCTTGAGAAAAACAGAATACTTCGCTAAAGCAGATAACCCATGAGCTAGGGAAACGGATCTTTGCAGAGATCATGTGGTATCACAAGGGGCCCATTGTGGCCTAAGTGAGGGGACTAATATTTAGTCTCCAACCACTCCTACCTAACCTAACCTAACCTGACCGAAGAGAAACTTGAGAAGCAGAGGGAAGCACCCCCAGTTTATAAACATTTTCATTGTTGACTAATTCAGCGTTCACGTCGCTGACCGGGTGTTTTGAACAGAATCGCGTGAACGTTTTTATATTAAACAAAAAAAAAAGGTGAAGACAAATTTTAGTGCGTGTATTAATCAGCACAAAGTGACAATTTATAAAAGAAAACGGAGGCCTTTAAAGAAGGCCTTATCATATAAATGAAGGGGGCCAAGAAGAAGGTCTTATTCCAACCCAGCACCGGGAGAGTGACCCGACCAACTGTAGTATGCACTTATATAGAATATCTACTGTACCAAGAGTACTTGAAACAAACACACTGTCACACTTTGTTGCAGTGTTTATATAAACAAAAGGCTCGGTCAAAAACCCTAAGTGGTCGAAACATGAGTCGATCGGCGCGCTCAAAGAAAGTGCAAGTGTCAGCATTCTGTTGCACACGCCGGCCGCTCAGCCAAACTCAAGTACATACAAATGCCCTCGCGCTCCAGCCAAAGAGAGCATAATTAAATACACTTTATATACATAAGATATACATAGCCATCTCTCTGCCGCCCAACTGTAAGCAGCGCAGCTATGAGAATTAGGCTTACTTAGATCCTAAGGCAAATTGTAAAATCAGAAACAACTTGACGTTGGAAGCGGCATTAACGCTGCTCCTGCCATGCAAACCAAATAAATAAAGAATATAACAAAACTACCAAAAAGATGCGTTATCAATAAATGGATAAAGATTATTAACATTTCCAACACAAGGAGTTTCACACAACATGGCGACCGTGACTTTGGTCCTAAAGGATCTGGACCTGGATCTGGACATGGATCGGGACTTCGAAAAATAAGAAGACAGTAACCAAAGCGACAGCAGCAATCAACAGCAACAAAGACGACAGCGACAACAAAGGCAACAACAGCAAAAACGGCAACAACAACAAGAACAAGAGAAGAAACGCAGTGAGTAGAGTGTGATGTGTGCCAAAAGAAGTGGCGTGGTTAAAAGATTAAAAGCCAGAAAGGCTCATCTACTGAAGCTGCTCAACAGCGGCAAAGCAATACAGTGGAACGACTCGGTAAAAATATATGCCGAAGTTGAATACCTAAAAAATTTGCTATCAGAACGAAAAAATCAGACCACAGCTACAGCCACATCCACCTACCCTGTAATCCAAAATATTTCAAAAAATAAAAACACATTGCCTCCTCCAGAAAAAGTTGCCATCCCAAAACTAAAGAAGACGTGCCCAGATGACTGCGAGGGACCACTTTGCTCCCCGTTCTGCGAGTACACCTGTGTAGCCAGCTCCGGTGCCCCACCATGAAGTACACCTGTGCAGCCAGCACCGGTACCAAGGAAGTGTGAACCGACGCTACCAAGAGCGCATAATTTTTTTATCTTTGCACTGCGTTGCAAAAATTTTTTTAATTGCACTGCGATGCATATTTTTTCATTTATTTTATAAAAATAATTGTAAAAATTGAGCGACATAAAAGTTGCCCGATTAGAGTATGGCCTGAAAACCATACACAAAATAGGCAGGAAATTATATGTAAAATATGATAATAATTGGTCAAAAAGTAAAAGTAAAGTAAAATCAAAATTAATAATATTAAACTAGTTGTTTATGAATAACATTAACAACATTTACGGATTGATTCAAAAATCCAAAGAATTTGACAGACCAAGATATATTTTAAGAATACCTACCCCAAAGATGGGTTTAATTGATACAAAAACAGTGGATTCCACTGCAAATGTTATTAATCAGGTAGAATCAAACCCCATAGACTTAGAATTAATTCATACATTGCTTATAATAATTGTTGTAATAATGTGCGCAAACTGTTTTTATAAGCTTTATGAATTTCACAATAAATGTCTGAGGAAAAATATATGAGCCAGGCAAATGATCTGGACACAATTTAAACATTTTGGCACAAACAACATTAATATAAAAATATTGCTGTATTGAAATTTAAAAAAAAAATAAATTAAAGAAAATGGAATAAAATACAAATAAATAAATAAAAACAAATTATTTAAAAATGGCTACGCTAAAAGCAATTGCAAACACATATGATAGGGAAATCTATTTTAGAGAAAGAATTCTGCAATTAGTTGCACCAACTTCAGTAAGCATTTACGAGTTAGAAAACGTATATATTGAAACATTTAATTTAGATGCCTCTCCACTAATTCATTGCACAAGCACCCAAAAGGCAATTGTCCTATCAACCATCCCAGGGGTACAGGTTAAATCAGTAGTAGACGAACACCCAATACTAGGTAGAACAATAGTAATGATGGTCTTCAAGAAATAATTCATCTCCACAATATAATGGAATGGAATGAATTATATAAGCAGCTAAATAACATAAAAGTTGACTTTGACAAATCATATAAGTCACTTACTCAAAACAGGCCAATTCAAAAAAATACCATTAAAAAACATGTGGAAATTCTAGTAAAATGCTTTAATGAAGCACGAATACTAATATATGGCCAGAGGGAAAAATTAAATCAAGATCATTGGTCCCAAGTATCAAAATTTTTGTTCAGACTACGATCTAATTTAATATCAATTAAACAAAAGTTTAAGTTGGACATATCAGTACCAACTATACTTAACACTTCCCTAGCAGTTGAAACTGGTGATGAATCGGAATCAACAAAACAGACTGACATTGACCAAATAGAACCAGAAGACCTTACAGAAACAAATCCTAAAATAGAAGAGCAAGATTTAAATAATCTTACTATTCCAGCTGTTTTAATGTCAGATCTGGATAATTCTACAGATTCTGATGATAGTTCAAGCATAATAGAAAATAAAATAAGAAACAATATCACAATGGCACAATCTATTATTGATTTCATTAACACAGCATCCAAGCTTATACCAGTTTTCGATGGTAAATCTGAAAACTCAATAAGTTTTATGGATGCATTAGAAATAGTAGAATCCATAAAAGGCGAACACGAACAATTAGCAGTTTCAATTATAAACACAAAGCTAAAAGGTGTCGCCAGAAATCTAATCGGAGATGAAACAACAATAGCTGAAGTCATTTCCAGATTAAAAAACAACGTCAAAGGCGAAACTGTAGAAGTGTTGTCAGCAAAACTGATGAGCCTACAACAACGCAATAAAACTTCCAACCAGTACACACAAGAGGTTGAGCAGATGACGAAATCCTTAGAAGGTGCATTTATACAGATGGCTTATCCCTAGAGTTAGCCAGACTTTATTCCACTCGGCATGCAGTGAAAGCAATGACTAAAAATTACTAAATAGATAAGGTAAAAACTATAATGCAAGCCGGTACCTTCAATACAATGAATGAAGGCATATCCAAATTTGTAAGCAGTATCACAGAAGCAACCGGACAGCCAAACACTGTCTTATATTACAAAAATTACCCGCAGCACGGTGGAAATCGCGGACGAGGTAATAATCGAGGTAATAATCGAGGTAATTATAACAATACCAGATATTATCAGAATAACGGATACAATTAAAACAATGGTTATAACAGAAATAACCAAAATAACAATTATAACAGAAACAACAACCGTGGTGGAAACACCAGCGGCGGAAACAGCCGTGGGGGAAACAACAACCACAATAACAATGTTAGAGTGGCACAAACAAATTCGGGAAACTCCCAAACACCTTTAGATACACGACAGTAAACAACATCAAAATTCACACTTTAAATCTCAGCCAAAATACATTTGTCACTTTCACGAACGTAGCAACAGGAAAAGAATTAGTTCTCTTACTAGACACAGGTGCGGAAATATCCTTATTGAAGGAAAATTCTGATAATTTTCAAAACATTCAAGATAATCACATCATAAACATACAAAGTATAAGTCAGAAAGTTACCAAATCAAAAGGCTTAACTTCTATTGAAATTCAAACATCTAAGTACATAATTCAACATGATTTCCATATCGTAAATATGCAATTCGCTATTCCATGTGATGGAATACTAGGAATCGATTTTATCAAAAGATACAACTGTCAATTAGACTTCAAGCCGTCTGAGGACTGGCTTATAATAAGACCAAATAACCTAAAATATCCAATTTATGTTCCAATAGCATACAGTTCTGGCAACAACTCCCTAATTCTGCCAGCAAGATCCCAAGTCGTCCGAAAAATCGAAATAAATTCAGAAGAAGACAGTGTATTAATTCCGAATCAAGAAATTCAGCATGGTATTTATATCGCAAATACCATAGCAACAGTCCAAAATGCATATATAAGATTACTAAATACTACAAACACAGATCAAGTAGTCTATATCAAAAACATTCATCATGAACCACTTTCAAACTACGACGTAGTAAAAACGGACTTAGAAGACAGACAAAAAATTGTATTATCCCAACTTGCAAAAAACTTCCCACCTCAATTCAATAAACAACTTACAGCATTATGCACCCAGTATAGTGATGTGTTCGGACTAGAAACCGAATCGATCACTACCAATAATTTTTATAAACAAAAGCTGAGATTAATTGATGATGAACCCGTATATAAAAAAAATTATAGAAATCCTCATAGTCAACAAGACGAAATTCAAAAACAAGTACAAAAACTCATCAGTGATGAAATAGTGGAACCCTCTGTATCACCTTATAATAGCCCACTTTTGTTAGTACCAAAAAAGTCACTTCCAAACTCGGAAAATAAAAAATGGCGATTAGTAATTGACTATCGTCAAATTAATAAAAAACTCTTGTCTGATAAATTTTCACTCCCTAGAATCGATGATATTTTAGATCAACTAGGTAGAGCAAAATATTTCTCATGCCTTGACTTAATGTCAGGTTTTCATCAAATTGAACTGGAAAAAAGTTCACGGGACATAATATCTTTTTCAACAAACAATGGTTCGTACCGCTTCACGCGATTACCATTCGGTTTAAAAATAGCGCCAAACTCTTTTCAAAGAATGATGACTATAGCTTTCTCTGGATTAGAACCTTCGCAAGCATTTCTTTATATAGATGACTTAATAGTCATAGGTTGTTCCGAAAAACACATGCTCAAGAACTTAACTGATGTTTTCGAGAAATGTAGGAAACACAACTTGAAGTTACATCCTGAAAAATGTTCATTTTTCATGCATGAAGTCACTTTCTTAGGACATAAATGCACAGATAAAGGAATCTTGCCCGACGACAAAAAATACGACGTCATTCAAAATTATCCAGTCCCACATGATGCGAACAGCGCTAGAAAATTCGTTGCATTTTGCAATTATTACCGACGTTTTATAAAGAATTTTGCTGAATACTCCCGTCACATAACAAGATTATGTAAGAAAGATTTAAAATTCGAATGGACAACACAATGTCAAAACGCCTTCGAACATCTTAAATCAGCATTAATAAATCCCACTCTGTTGCAATACCCAGATTTTAGCAAAGAATTTTGCATAATCACAGATGCTAGCAAATACGCTTGTGGAGCAGTCCTAACTCAAAACAAAAATGGACTACAGCTTCCAGTGGCATACGCATCAAGATCCTTTACGAAAGGTGAAAGCAACAAGAGCACTACAGAACAAGAACTAGCAGCCATTCATTGGGCAATAACACACTTCAAACCATATATTTATGGTAGACACTTCACTGTCAAAACAGACCATAGAGCACTGACATACTTATTTTCAATGGTAAATCCAAGTTCCAAACTAACACGAATGAGACTTGAATTAGAGGAATATAATTTTACGGTGGAGTATCTAAAGGGTAAAGACAACTATGTAGCCGATGCGCTCTCCAGAATAACAATCACAGACCTAACAAATATACAAACAAGTAATAAAATTCTGAAAGTCACTACCAGAAACCAAAGTAGACAGAAATCCTGCGCAGGAAAAGATCAAATAGAATTGCATAAGCAACCTATAGAAAAAGCTTCAAAGCCCAACGTATATGAAGTCATAAACAATGATGAAGTACGTAAAGTAGTGACCTTGCATGTAAATAATAAAATGTGTTTATTTAAGCACGGAAAGAAAATTACAGCAAGTTATGATGTCAGCGATTTGTGTACTAATGGAACCATTGACTTAGGTCAATTCTTTCAAAGGCTTGAAAAGCAGGCCGGTATTCACAAAGTCAGCCAACTCAAAGTGGCACCATGGGAAAATATCTTTGAACATGTTTCAATTGATAATTTTAAAATGATGGGCAATAATATATTGAAATCATTGAGAGTAGCGCTACTCAACCCATTGACCGTAATCAAAAATAATAAAGAAAAAGAAGCTATCTTGTCTACATTCCATGATGATCCAATACAAGGTGGTCATACAGGCATTACAAAAACCTTGGCCAAGGTCCAGAGACACTATTACTGGAAAAATATGTCCAAAGATATAAAAGAGTACATAAAGAAATGTCCTAAATGCCAAAAGTCGAAAACGACTAAACATACTAAGACCCCACTAACTATAACCGAAACTCCACAAAGAGCATTTGATATATGTAGTAATTGTAGATACTATTGGTCCACTTCCAAAATCTAATGATGGAAATGAATACGCAGTAACACTCATCTGCGATTTAACTAAGTACCTGGTAGCTATACCTATACCAAATAAAAGTGCAAATACAGTAGCAAAAGCTATATTTGAAGATTTTATTCTAAAGTACGGTCCAATAAAGACGTTCATTACGGACATGGGAACAGAATATAAAAATTCAATTATTGAAGATCTATGTAAATAACAAACATAACTTCAACTGCACACCACCACCAGACTGTAGGTACCGTGGAGCGAAGCCACAGAACACTAAATGAGTTCATTCGTTCATACATCTCAGTTGACAAAACAGATTGGGATGTATGGCTACAATACTTCGTATATTGTTTTAATACAACCCCATCTATGGCACATGACTATTGTCCATATGAGCTAGTTTTCGGTAAAACTTCAAATCTACCAAAACACTTTAATAGCATAGATAAAATAAAACCACTTTATAATATAGAAGATTATGCTAAGGAATCCAAATTTAGATTAGAACAAGCAATTAAGAGAGCTACACTAATGCTAGAATCTCATAAGCTAAAACAGAAAATTAGTTACGACAAAACTAGTTTAGATTTCGATTTAAAAATAGGAGATCAGGTTTTATTGAAAAATGAAACAGGACATAAGTTAGATTCGAAATATACAGGTCCTTATAGGGTAGAACAAATAGGAGATAGAGATAACATAACTATAATAAATAACAAAAATAAAAAACAAATAGTACATAAAGATAGATTAAAAATGTTTATTTCATAATTGCATTTAACATGGCCATGTTTAGAAATACTTATGAGTGTAACCATGTTTAGAAATTATTTTACACTCCATGTTTAAAAATACTTTTTCTTTTAATAAGTATATTATTCCCAATTCCATTCTCGTTTAAAAAAAAAATAAAAAAAAAAGATTAAAAACAAAAAAAAAATAAATATTCTTTTAAGTAAAATATATTAACAAAATAACTTCATAATATTACGTTATTTTTCAAAAGGAGGGAGATGTAGTATGCACTTATATCGAATATCTACTGTACCAAAGAGAGCATAATTAAATACACTTTATATACATAAGATATACATAGCCATCTCTCTGCCGCCCAACTGTAAGCAGCGCAGCAACGAGAATAAGGCTTACTTAGATCATAAGGCAAATTGTAAAATCAGAAAGAACTTGACGTTGGAAGCGGTATTAACGCTGCTCCTGCCATGCAAACCAAATAAATAAAGAATTTAACAAAACTACCAAAAAGATGCGTTATCAATAAATGGATAAAGATTATTAACATTTCCAACACAAGGAGTTTCACACAACACAACAACGCGCGGTGAAAGTCACCAACCCCGGAGTGCGAGCGCGCCAAGGCTAGGAAATTCGCCTGAAAGAGAGCCGTGGGAGCTCGCACAGAATCAGCCAGAACAGGTAGATACCCTGTCTGAAGAAATCAATCTGGACCAATATACTGAAATGGAAGGAGTCGCGAGTAGTGAGAATCTACCCCTAGGACCGCCGAAGGGGAGATCAATCCTGCTTCCACAATTTCAGAGGCATGAAGAGGACAACTTAGAGGCTACCAGACGCGGTCACGGTGGAAGAATTTTACCGGCAGCGGAAAGCCACACGAGGGCGTTATGAGGATGGACAAGGATGCCGAGGACCATTACACGCGCTGGTGTGTTACAAGTGTGGAAAAGGAGCAGACTTCAACAGGAAGCACCCTTCGAAGGACGAATCCTTCCCGATCACATTCCACGATGCCACGTGCAGGTTCTGCGAGAAAGTCGGGACGGATGCAGACGCTAACCCAGCGGCTTTTGCGCGGAGTCCGTCAGGCAAGACCAGTTGGACCAGGACCAACCCTTTCCGGTAAAATCACCGAAGCCCAACCAAATCCTCCCCAATAAGAGCCTAGAAGAACGAGAGAGGGAGTACGAATTTGCTCGTGAACGTGTCTTCACTGGCTCGGAAGATGCAGACAGCGAGACACGAACAACACGGAAAATACTAAAATTATATGA
Source organism: Drosophila suzukii (assembly GCF_043229965.1). NCBI lineage: Eukaryota > Metazoa > Arthropoda > Insecta > Diptera > Drosophilidae > Drosophila > Drosophila suzukii. The sequence continues at coordinate 549,928 of NW_027255938.1, read as the reverse complement.
TGCCCGAGTAGACTATCGCCGACTCAAGCAGAAGGTGGTGGAAACGGTGGTGAGCGTGCAAAACGACAACCGTTTCTTTGCCAAAACGAAGGTCGATGGAGAAGTGCGAACTGTATTGGCAGAGGAGCGCACGCTTTCTTGAAAGCTAAGGAAGCTAACTGAAGAAACAACACCAGATTTCGACCTTATGACCGGAGACCTAGACATGAACAATACGCTCAAGCCCGAGACCGCCTATACCCCACATCAGCTTACCCAAGAGCAACATTGTAAGCTGCAGCAAGTGATAGACACATACCCTTCTTGTCCAGAAAAAGGGTTAAGAAAGACCAGCTTAGAGCAACATATAATTGAAGTGACCAACGAGGACCTACCAATCAAGCAGCGACATTACCCGATATCCCCAGCTAAACAAAAGCTGGTGTATGCCGAACTAGATCGCATGTTAGGAGCGTGATCGAAGAGAGCAATAGTAGCTGGAGTTCACCGGTAACACTGGTGCAAAAAGGGCCGAAAAATCGTCTTTGCCTCGATGCGCGTAAAGTAAATTCCCGGACGATCAAAGATGCGTATCCACTACCACATCTCGAGGTTCTCTTGAGTCGACTGCAGGAAACGTGTTACATATCCGCAATTGACTTAAAAGACGCCTTTTGGCAAATACCTCTCGAAACCAAAAGTAGGGAAAAAACCGCGTTTACAGTGCCCGGCAGGCCACTGTATCAGTTTACAGTCATGCCGTTCGGCTTGTGCAATGCCGCGCAGCGAATGTGCCGACTAATGGATAAAGTTATACCAGCGGCGCTACGCGAAAATGTATTTGTGTATCTGGATGACTTACTGGTCTGTTCACCTACATTTGAAGCCCACATTGATATGTTGAGCCAGGTCAGTGACGCTTACAGCGGGCAGAGCTAACAATAAACGTAGACAAGAGCAAGTTTTGCTTCAGCCAGGCAAGATATTTAGGATATGTAGTTGGGGGAGGATGCATCCGAACGGATGATGCGAAAATATAATCGATCCAGGAATTTCCCCAGCCTAGCTCCGCCAAACAGATGCGGAGGTTCCTGGGAATGACAGGCTGGTACAGGAGGTTCATCCAAAACTACGCCCAGACAGCAGCACCGCTTCACGATTAATTTAAAAAAGACCGCATAAAGAGATTTGAATTATCAGAAGAGGAAATCAAGGCGTTTGAACTTTTAAAAACCAGCAAGGCAACAGCACCTGTACTCGTCACCCCACATTTTAAAAAACCATTTACCATCCAATGTGATGCCTCGACCACTGGAGTGGGGGGAGTTTTGTTCCAAACCGATGACCAGGGCGGAGAACATCCAATTGCCTTTATGTCAGCCAAATTGAACAAAGCTCAGCATAACCGAGTTGGAATGCTATGACGCTATCCTCAGCATTACCAAATTCCGCGCCTACATAGATGGGATGCCCTTCAAAATGATCACTGTCCACGCTAGTCTAAAATGGCTGATGAGTCAGAAAGATTTATCAGGCAGACTTGCGCGATGGAGTCTGAAGCTACAAGCGTTTGACTTCACCATAAAATACAGGAAAGGGTCACTAAATGTAGTCCCAGATGCTCTCTCACGAGTTCATATGGACGAGCTACAGAAGGCTGGTGCGGAAAAACTGGACATACACGTCAACCTCGACTCGACAGCGTTCCAGTCATTGGATAATGTCAACCTAGTGCAGGCGGTGGACAAAAATTTTGGTAAAAGTCCAAAAGTCAAACATCAGAAGGCTATGTATATAAACGGATGGGATTCTGCCTAAACGACGCCGTGGATGAAACTCGAGCATGGAAGCTCTGGGTTCCCGCCGAGCTGCGACCCGATTTAGTCTGGAGAGTACATCATGCCATAACCGTAGGGCATGCGGGGTTGCACAAATCACTAGCCAAATTAAGACAGTTTTATTATTGGCCAGGGATGGCTGTAGATGACCGCCAACAAAAATGACCGACCACCCATGGGAGAACAGCGGGTTACGGAGCGGGCTGGCCAAAGGTTGTTCATCGACTTTATGGGACCATACCCAAGGACCAAAGCTGGGAATTCGGTAATTTTTGTATGCCTAGACCATTTCTCCAAGTTTGTCTGGCTGCAGCCGATGAGACATGCAGTAGCTGCAGAAGTCATCAAATTCCTGGAGACCAAAATTTTCCATCAATATGGGGTCCCCGAGTTCATACACTCGGACAACGGCAAGAAGTTTGTGTCTCCAATTTTTGGCGAGCTAATGACCCGCTACGGTATTCGACACGTAAAGACTGAACTTTACTCCCCGCAAGCGAACGCGGCTGAGAGGGTAAACCGATCGGTACTCCAAATTTTGCGAGCGACAATTGCCACCGATCAGCGAATGTGGATACCCAACTTAGTCGGATAGAGTGTGCCCTCAGGAATGGCCTACACGAGTCAATAGATATGGAACCATATTACGCAATGTTCGGAACGCGGATGGTTACCCATGGAACATCCTATCCGATTCTATGAAAACTGGGAGGAATACAGGCAGGAGATCCACAGATAAGTCTTCCAGACAAGACGGAACTTATCCGACAAAAAGTGACCCAAGGATTAAACCGAACTCATGAACTCGCGGAAAAGGCATATAGCACCCATAGCAAGCTCGTAGAGTTTTCCGTAGGACAGGTTGTCAAAAGGAAAAACTACAGGCAGAGTAACAAAGATGTCGGATATAATGCCAGGCTTGGCCCGAATCGAATTCGCTGTGTTGTACTCCAGCGTAAGGGCAAATCGCTATATGAGCTGGGCGATGCAGTAGGGAAAAGTGTCGGGGTATTCCATGCTAAAGTCTTGTATGTCGCCTGACCCTCTGAACGTAATCCGACGACTCCAGGAGGCGACAAACTTAGAAATGTTGGATTGCACGAGTTGATAGAAGGTCCCGATCACATGATGAGGTGAACACGTAATCAAAACTACCCTGATTCCGCTATAAAGGCCCCAGCTAGGGGCCGAAAATTAACCAGACATAATGAGCGCCTTTCCGGTTTATGAACAAGCAATCGAAGCTGCTCGTCAGCTCAGACGGCTCCGGAAGGCATATGAGGGCAGGGCGTCTTGTCTAACGTTCCTCACGGAATGGATGAGTGGGCTCTGCAGGAGCATCAACATCGATGAGGAGTGTATCCAGAAGCGCTGGGGCGGCGCATGAACCGCCTCACCAGAAAATTGGCAAGAAGAAGCCCGCGCCTGGGAATCCTAGCGCGGGAAGACATAACACTTATTTTAAGAAAACCTTGAGTTAAAATTGTACCTTATACTTAAATAAATATATAATAAATAAATATAATACGTAATATACTTATTTTTCTTTGGGAAATGGGAAACCTTTTTGTGCACTTTTCACAGTACAGCTGAGTAGCCCCCGGTCGAAAACCGTGGTTACGGCACACTCAGCCATTTTGTTCTTAGCCTTTCTTAGCTTTTACACACTTCTACATTTTATTCATATTATTCACCCTTAACCATATTTTATTATCATTATGAGCCATATTTTTATTTACAGGTACAAATATGTATGTATGTAAGTTTCCGTGCGAGGCCGGAAAGCTTTTTCTTTTTCAGCAACAAATATTTTCAATAGAAAAAAATATATATATAATAATAACATAATAAATAAGTACAATAACTAAATAATAATATAATAAGCCCGATTAGCTCTTCTGAGACTGGGTTAAAGTAGTGTGTCGAAGCCACACGTTAATGGGCGCCTAAGAAAAAAGAGGAGGAGAGGAAGGAGATCTAAAGAAATGGCCGTACGAAGATTTCTTTTGCGAAGTCATTCCATGCGTAGCCGCATCGATTACTTCGAGCCTGTTATGTACGCCCTCCCCCATAGATTAAAGATTAACCCCCGCAAAACAACTGTCTTAAGTTGAGGCAGGGGCCGCTAATGACTAACCATACTCAGATTGATAAGGGCAAAACAGAAATACAATTCGACAAATCACGGGTGTCGCGTGGCCAGAACAACGACCACGATCGACCTGCTCGTAACCGTACTCCAGTAAGGTGGAAAAGTGCACCAGCCGGCCGTTGACGCCTAAGATAGGGGAAATGGAGAAACAGTACCCCTAGGCGGGAACACCTAAATAATTCATCCAATATGGTGTGCTAGCGTAAGCTCTAGCTTGGTATAAAAGACTCCAGCCAAATAGAGAAGACAGACAGAAATTGTTCTGATCTCCATGACAGTGGTCTAGGAGTACAACTCCCATCAACACAGACCACGACTGGAAGAAGGCTGGTGTCCAGAAGGATGTCTTAACTTTTTTTTCCTTGGATCAACCTCACCCAGGAGACCGACCTGATTACCGGTCCTGCGATCGACCACACTCTGAAGGAAGTCCACCTGCAAAATCCGGAAGGACGAAAAGAACTAGTGAACCAAGTGAATGGCCTAAGGTCCCCAAGATGGGCAGCAAAACATCCAAAGTGGCCGGCAGCACCGCCAATGTGATTAACACCGTAGAGATTGTTGACCACAAGGACGATGTTCAAGATGTCAACAAGACCATGAAGCTCAACGTTGGACTACTCCTAGTTCTAGTGATCCTTAAGGTGGCTAAGATGTACAAGCGCTCTGTTCAGAGACGCCGCGACCAACATCACGCCCTGGAGAAAGTGGTAACCCACATCGGAGCATAAGCCGAGCAGTTGCAGTGAAGTGAAGCAGCAAAAAGACAATAGAAAACAATAAAAAGGCGAATAAATTGCACTCCAAAATTATAAACAAAAAGTGAATCGCCAAAAACAATGAATGCAAGTGTAAATAGAACCCCCAAATACATACGCTGGACAAGAAATTGGAGCTGCACCGACCAGCCCCAGCCCGAGCATTGGAACTGACGTGTGCCGCAGTGGAACTCTCATACGATGCATACATACATACATATCTATACAGCGATAGTGTTTTTTTTTTGTGTAACGTAATTTATGTGTTATGTTTTTGTGATCCGCCATCAAATTTTGCCATTATATACAATATATATATAAACAAATTATAACATCTCCCAAAGCCCAGGATCCGGAGCGTCGAGATCTCATCGCCCAGGATTAAAAGGAGGGTAAGTTTGTCGGAACACGGTTCCTTTCTTATAAATATATATATATATATATATCCGTGCACTATGATCACTTCAGTAGCTTTAGCAAAGACTATAGACAATGATCCACAATTTAACGTACGATTTTTGTACTTGTTATCAAAAGCAACCCTACCCACAACTGTGCATGAATTAGAGTACTTATAAATTGAGACCTTCATCCTAGGTTTGCCCACTGTAACAAGACCGCAATCATTATCTCTACCGTTCCAACGGTCATTGTCCTTTCCCATTTGGATAAGAATTTATTTTTGGGCAATGTTAATACCTTTCTAGTTAAGACCAAGAATTGATCTGTTAGGAATTCATATAATAATATCCATATACAATAATTATTTCATATATATAATCATTTAGATATACTTTCCTCTTTATATACATTTTTACATTTTTATACATAATAAGCGGCGAGTATCAGCCTTGTAATTGTATGACAATTGCAAGAGCCCTCTGAGCGAAGTTTGTAGTCGTGAATAGTCATCATTTTGCTGATGTGTGCACCTTCGCAGGTGGTAAATTTGATACTCTCCGCTAACAAAAGTAATTGTCAATTAATTTAATGTCCATATGAATTAGCCAACATTATGTACGCCGATATAAATATTACCCAATAAATTTGTAATGTAAAAGAATATCAAAACATGAAGTGCTAAAGCTTTAATAAGGGGGTGTGCTGACGCGAGAAGTGGAGTAGGTCAAGAACAATGACACAACTTTTGACGGACAACCTTGACAATAGGGGATCGTATTGCGCGGCCCGCGACGATCCATTGGCACACGAATGTGTTAAGGAGAGGGAATATGGCCAAAACACAGCCCGACCGTATTGCGATCAAGCGACAGCTAAGCTTGTTGGGCAGTGCGGACTGATGACTGACAAACTTTTTGACTAATATTATTTTCCAGGCACATTTAATATTTATTCTCGTTATGTTGGAGAGGACGTAGCTTATGCCGGCAAATGGTGTCTGAATATCGTACGCCTCTCCCTCGGCACAAGCCCTTGTCAGGACTCGGGCACTAATATGCCCACGTAACATACGGTCCAATGAAGACGTTCATTTCAGACATGGGAACCAAATATAAAAATTCAATCGTAAACGACTTGTCCAAATATTTAAAAATTAAAACATCTACAGCACACCACCACCAGACTGTTGGAACAGTAAAAAGAAGTCACAGAACATTTAACGAATACATACGCTCATACATATCGATTGATAAATATTAATGGGAAGTATGGTTAAAATATTTCGTATACTGCTTCAACACTACAACCTCATTGGCACATGATTACTGTCCATATGAGTTAGTTTCATACCATAAAAAACATAGAGCATATATATAACATAGATTAATATGCTAGTGAGAGAAAATATAGATTAGAAATAGCAAATAAAAGAGGTAGAATTATGATAGAGGAAAATAAGAGGAAAAACAAAGAATTTTATGACCTTACGGCTAATGACATAGATATATCTATAGGAGATAAAGTTTTATTGAAAAATGAAACAGGACATAAGCTAGATTCTAAATATACTTCTAAAGTTTAGAAGATAACGAAAACATAATAATTCCAAACAATAAAAATAAGAAACAAACCGTACATAAAGACAGATTAAAAACTTTTATTTCATAATCAGTTCATTACTCTTACAAATATTTTAAGTATGGCCACACATAAAAGAAAAAAACATAATCACACAAAAAAAAAATATTAAAATGCGTAAATTTATATATTTATATTCTTATATACAAATTAATATACTAAGAAAATACCTCCATATAATTGTTATTTTTCTAAAGGAGGGAGATGTAGTATGTTCACATATCGAATGCGCACTGTACTCAGTGTTTCGCATTAATATTATTAAATAGACATTGTAGCATTTGGCCGCAATATGTAAGCCACAAATTCAAGTCCCAACAGTTATTCAAGTGCCCGGTAATATGATCGCCGTTGAGTTCACTGGGACTGGGACTGGGCTGGGACTGGACAGTGCTGAGTCTGCATATTTGACATGCGCGACCGCTCTGTCACCAAGTGAACATAAGACCTCCCCTCCGCCGCGGCTACTAATACATACATCTATACATAAGGATTGAACGCTGCTCTGCCGGAGTCTCTGGCGGCGCAGCTACACTCTCAGTAGCTGTACAAAGAATTGTAATAGAGTTTTGAATTCATTGAATAAAGAGAACTCCAATGCAAAGGTTGGCTTAAATCTTATTGGGACAATATATATATGTCAGGGGCTGAGACATTTGCTGGTCTCCTTCTTGCATTTTTGTTGCAGATGCGCAGTGAGTCGCGGTCAATGTCTCCTCCGTTTAGATATCAAAAGCAAAGTGAAGTCGGCTTCCTTCTGCCGGCTTCTTCTGACACATGTCAAAACGACACACGTCATCCAATTGCAAATTCCTTTCTTTTCTCTCTCTCTCTCTCATTTGCAATTCCTTTTTGGTCCTTCTCTCTCTCAGAGTCCTTGACCTTGAGCATGACCGCGCCACACTCGGCTGAGACGACACTCTCCCTCGTTCTCAATCCACGCTCTCAGCAATTGTGCAAATAAAAGGAACCACAAATAACCTAGTGACTAGTTTATTTTTTTCTTTATTCTATCTATTTCTTAATGCTCTACAGTTTCTTTTACATTTTCTTTCTTCTTATACATCTCCGACACGGCCATCCTGACTTTCACACGTCCTCGTGTGCATACTGTAACACTAGGTTGGTATCATTCTTGCTTTATTTCTCTTTTCATCTTTTACATTTCTCAACATCATTCTTAGCTTAACAAATAGTCTACACACACAACTTTATAAGTTGCGTCATCAAATGTCGGTTTCGCAGGCTATCGCGCTTTTTCACATCATATAATGAGTCAAATCAAACTTGTCACACCAGTCAACCGCGCCACACACCATGACAGAACACTCCTGGTTCTACACTTGTGCCTTCGGCTTGACCTGGTTCAACTTTCTCTTAGTAGCTCGTACTCTTCTGCGCAAACCCGACCATTTGGCTATCCTTGTTATCAAACCACAGTTACAGGCTCTTGCCGCCCCACGCGACGCTTTGCACCTTTAGTGCCACGATCTGCTCAGATCCAAACTGCATCACACAATATCATCCATACTATGCATGACTATTGTTGATCAAATCTAGCCTCTGTGTTTAATGTCTCACGACGAGTGTCTTTTTTTTCACCACTGTCACTTTCCTCAATAGTCTCATCAGAGGTCTGGCAGCCTTCTCAAACTCTCGTGCGAATACTTGTAGGTTCGGTTGCTAGTTAACGATTTTAACAGGTATCGATCACCCTCCAACAACTCGGCAACCACAAAAGGTCCTTTGAACTTAGGATCCAATTTGGTCTGATGCCGCTCTTCACTTCTAAGCTAGACATGATCCCCAACCTTGTGTTTTACAATCTTGGCCATATTCTTATCAACTCGATTCTTTTCATATTTCGCATTTATTTCAATATTTCCTTTGGCCTGAGCCCTCGCTTGCTTACAATCTACTTTAATTTCTTCATTTATTGGCTATAAGCCCATTGGCCTGGCCTCTCTTCCAATAAATATTTCTAATGGGCTATACTTTGTTACCCTGTTCGTTGTACAATTCATGGCTAGCTGTACTTCACTGAGTGCATCCTGCCAGAAACGTTCACCTATCTCTACCGCTGTCAACATACTCTTCATCGTGCTCATGACTCTTTCAACCTGTCCATTGGCCCTACTTGCACCTGTTGCTATCAAATGTAACTCTATTTTATGCATTGAACAGAACTCACGAAATTTTCCACAAGAGAAACTCCTGCCTTGATCTGCTATGATACGGTTAGGTACCCCAAAAAGTGATATTGTTGATTTTACAGCCTTAATACAGTTTTATGCATCTAAATGCAAAGTATGATATAGGTGAACAAATTTAGTAAATGCGTCTATTTGTACTTTGACATTTTCCTTGGTATCATTTTTACCACTCAGCTTTCCACTAATATCAATGTGCACAGTATGCCAAGGTATCTCAACTTTCGGACTTGGATGCAATTCCATTTGAATTTTCCCTGATGAAGGCTTTGCTAGTTTGCATGTGATGCAGTTTTCTACAAATTTTCGTACATACTTGGACATATGCTCGAACCAATACTGCTCATAAACCTAGTCTAACGTTTTCTGCCACCCCAAATGCATGATTGCTTCATGGACGTGATTTACTACAGACCACCTAAAGGCTCTTGGGATTACAGGTAGACAGCGTAGTTGTTCCATTTCTCTGAATTTTCCGATACAGAATTCCTGCTCTTAGCTCATACGTCTTCGCTAAACACTCCTGCAACTCTCCATCATTCAACTGGACTATAATTTCCCTTACACACGAATCACGCTGCTGCTCAGCTACTAGCCAGTTGTTTGTCACCTCTGTCGGGTCGATGCGGACTTCGGGTACTCTATTTGTTGCCTCACATTCAGTGACAATCGGATTTCTGGATAAAAAGTCCGCGTGCGCCATGCGATTTTCCTTGCGGTACTCTACAGTGAAATCAAATGATTGCAAATATGCCCACCAACGGTAAACTCTCGGCGTTAGTTCTACTTTAGTACGACTTGCTTTCAATGAATTACAATCTGTAAATATTACAAACTTTCGACCGTGAAGGTAATGTCGGAAACTTTTTACAGCGTTGTGAACTGCCAGGGTTTCTAATTCGTATGAATGATACCTCGATTCTGGGGGCGATGTACACTTGCTAAAGTATTCGACCACTCTAGGCTTACCGTCTATTTTGTGCATGAGAATGGCACCATAGCCACTTTCACTTGCATCTGTATGCAGCTCTATGGGATATTGTGGATCAAAAATAATTAAAACCGGATCATGAGTTAGTACTGAGATGATCTTCTGACGTATTTCTTCATGCTCAGCTTTCCAAACGAAACTACTAATTTTGGAAGTCAACTGATCTAACGGTTTCATCTGTTCAGAGAACTGTGAGACAAATTTAAACTGTGAAACATTCTTTGGTTGAGATAGTCCAGCCAGAGCTTGTATTTTTCGCGTATTTGGTTCAATACTACCGTCCTTGACCAAGTAGCCAAGATATTCTATTTCAGTTTTCAGAAAACAGAATTTTTTTATATTAAATGAAAATCCTGCTTCCGATAGAGACTTTAGCACAACTGTCAATCTTTCAAATGCTCACTTTTTTGACCTTGCTACTATCACTACATCATCAATGTAAACAATTGCATAGGAGTACGCAAGGTCACCCAGTGCTCGCGCTATAGCTCGCTGAAAAATCGAAGTGGCATTCTTCAGCCCAAATGGCATAGATAGAAACTGGAACTGGCCCTCAGGGGTTACAAAAGCAGTTCGCTCTATAGATCCTACATCTATTGGAATCTGATAAAACCCACTAGCCATATCTAAACAAGAGAAGTATTTATCCCCACGCAGTCTGTTTTCTTGATCTGATATAAGAGGCAAAGGATATTTGTCAGCCACTGTATTTGCATTTAGCTCTCTATAATCTATGCACAAACGATCACTGCCATCTTTCTTCTTAACTAACAAAATTGGACTCGCAAATGGAGAATTACTTGGACGTATTACGTTTGCCGCCAACATTTCTTTGATTTTATCTCTAACTAATTCTTTTTCATCTACGCCAAGTCGATATGGACGTCTCTGCACAGTCTTGTTGGCATCTAATAAACGAATTTCTAATTCTCCAGTCGTGACACGTCTGCTCGGTATTCCAATAATAAAATGTTCAGTGTATTGATCAAAAATGTTCTTCAATTAAGACTTATCATTATCACTTAAATCATATTAAATTTATCAGCATCCATCGTTATGCCAAAGCCAAGTGCCAAGATTTCAGGACCAATCAATATGTCATGTTTCAAATGCTCGTCCATAACTACATTAAACATGATTTCCAAATTAAATTGACAAATTTGTATGGTGGACAGTATTTGTAAATTACAGTGTACAACGTTTATTCCAATTCCTTTTAGAATGACTAAATTATTAAATCTTATTCCGGCAAGTTTGACTGCTAACTTTTCCTTTATTAAGAATGGAAACCACTCACCAAATTGATATAAAAAAAATTTCTTTTCGGCTCCAACACTGCACAGACATCTACTCGCTTCTCGTTCATACTGCTACTCGATGCTGCTGTTGCCTTCATATATGCGGATGCAATATGACCGACGCTTCCACATTTAAAGCAAGTCACTCCAGTCCAGTCTCGTCCCGCCAGTGGTCTTCCAAACGATTGATTTGGTTTTGATTGTTCTGCCTTCCTTTTACGGCATTCCAGCACTTTGTGTCCGGAAATTCCACAGTAATAGCACTTCATTGGTGTATGTACCTTGAATCTCTTCCTGTCGGGGCCTATCGAAAGATCTGAAGCCAGATGCTCACTTCGCTTGCATTATGCATACGCCTTCAACTGTTCGTTATATTGGTGGTGAACAGTAGACGCTGCAGTCTAGTGTCGATTTGTGACGTGTGTGCCATCACGAAAGAAACAGATATTCCCTCGATGTCCATCGACTTCCATTTCGTCAAAAGTGACGTCACTAATCGGCTACCGTACGCTGACTAACACTCGCCCGTTTTCGGCCGTCCGTTGAGAATGTTCAACAAGGTGGCGGCCGGCGTCTCAGAATCGTCGTAGCGCTGAACAAACAACTCTTGGAATTGTGGCCAGGTAATACCAGCATAGCTGATCTGTGCAAGCCATTGGGAAGCGCTCCCTTCTAGTGCTCCACTCAGCGACATAACCAGCGCACTGCCCTCCAGAGGATGCTCCGTGAGAATCATGTCGGCTGTTTTGCACCACTTTCGCTGTAATCGTCTTCCCATCGATTTCTAAATCCACAGTCATCGCTTCTGTGAGAATACATGAACCTCCGCAAATGCCTCTAATCTTCATAGAGCACTTGTGGCGTTTGGCGTTAATTTGCTCGGCAACTGATTGTCGGATGAGACTGGCTTGACTACCTGTGTCGATGAAGGCGCTATAATCGTGCGAGTGTACGCAGATTTTCCTCGTGAAAAGTTTGTCCTGATTTGCGGCTCCGCAACGCATAACAGTGGTGGCTTGGCAACTTCCATTTGGATCGTGGAACTTGTTGCATTTGGTACAGCGTGACTTTTTCTTCTCCTTCTGACACGAATTAGCAGTGTCCCCTTTCTCCGCAGTTTTAACATATTACGGATTCCTTTGTCCTTGGTGGTTTAATATCGCTGTCCTGCTTCTGCTCGAAGCTGCTGGCTTTCGCTGAATACTCTTTCTTGCTCGTACCTGACCGAACTCGATTAACGAAGTACGATTCGGCTGCATCTCGAAGGTGTTTCATTGTGGCGAAATGAATTGCTGCAATACTGTTTTGCAATTGTCGATGTTGTAGACCTGAGCGAACATATCTGATGATCTCTGCCTCGCTGAGCTTGTAACGCACCCCAAGGGCTGACATCCTGAAACAGTACTCCTTTACCGTCTCCTTTGATAGCCTGGTTGCATTGGCCAAGTTGAAATGCATTTCTGCTTCGTCTGGATTTGCTCCGAACTCGTCCTGTATAGCTTCGGCGAAGTTTTTCGACGTAGTGTGTAGAATGGGTGATGAATCTAGCCACATTGTGGCTGGACCTTTTAGCTTTGTATAAATGGCGAGTAACAGGAACTTCTCGTCCCATTGGTAGGCATCAACCACTTTTTTGACACGATCGATGAACTGGATGACTGAAATGGCGTTGTCGTTGCTGGGATCAAATTCTGGCAAGGTGTTGGCAATTTCCTTGACTGAAGCTTGCCTCACGTTGTTAGAAGCCTGTACAGGAATGCTCTCGTTGTTGTTCTCGTTGATATCCAAATCGATTATTTGGTGCTGTTGCTGATTTCCTGCATGTGCTGGTGCTGCGTTTCCCATTTGAACGGTAACTAATTGAGCTAACATGTCCTTTAGTTCCTTCATCTCGTTTTGCAATTGTGAAATTGCTGCTGACTGTGCTGACATCGTTTCTTCTGGCTGCTTGTTGATACCCACTGCTGCTGGCAGTTCTACGTCCTCCGATTGTTTAAACTCTATTAGTCTTTGAACCAATTCGACTCTGGTGCCCGAAACTGGCACGTTTCTAGATTTCAGCAGGGATTTTAACACGTCGCCTTTAAGTTCTGCTGTTGGCAGTTCTCTTTCGGAGCAAGACAACTATATGTACCTCACAAAGTTCTGCATCTGCTTTCTCATTTGACCAATACACACAAGCACGTGGTATGCAACCCAATTTATAAACAAACTCTTCATATACAATTCTTAGCTGAGAACGCTATCCAGCTCGAGCGCCCAGCCGCCTTACCCAAGTCGTAAACAATTTCTTATAAACAATTCTTAGCTGGGATCCCCTTACTCAGCGTTCCCACAGAATCCCAATTAGCTCCCCCACTTCAATCGAAGTTCATTACTAAGATTCAATTGCGCCGCAGTCCTCCTAACATAAACTAAGCTAGGTCCAGCTAATGTAAACACAAGCATCCGGTCAACACCCGGCGAGCCCCAAAACTGCAGCGTAATCCGTTTGGCAATTGAGCAGAGAATTTTATCATCCGATTTCCCGACTCTCTTGAGTCCAACCCTTGTCGAACTCTTAATGAGTTCCCCAATTCTCTTAAACCGATGATTGTTTATCACATAATCGGCCCTTGGCCAGGCAGTCCGTTTTTGCATCCGAGAAGATCTGATGAATAAGAAAAGAATTGTGAACCGTTGAATAAAAGTCGATACTAAGGAAATGTTGTGAAGTTGTAACTTAGTGAACAAAAAATAAAAATAAATTTTATAATAAATTCACAAGTGAAATAATTATTTGGCGCCAAACGTGGGACCACGCTTAATTTATTCTAAATAAAGCTTTAAAATAAATAATTAACGGTTTTAAAGTGAAAAGGAACTTGCGTGTTCAAATAAAAACCCAACCGACAAAAAAGTTTGTGTTAAAAATAAAATGAGGAAATTAATAAATGAAATAATCCCCTTTTACTAACAACAATGTGCTAATTAGTAATCGATATAATAAACCTTCGGTTTAACAAAAAACTAAACGGTCTCAAAAAATAAAACCAAACAATTTACAAAGTTAAACAAAAATTCAAAAACTGTGAAAGTGAAAGCTGATACAAAAAGTATCAACTAAGAAACAAAATTCAAATAAATTGACAAATTCAAATACCAAATCCAACAAGAAGGAAGAGCTGAGGGCAATCCCTCGCTAAAAATTAACGACCGCAAAAATAAATTGAAGGAAGAGCTGAGGGCCATCCCTCGCTAAAAACAACCAAGAAGTAAGACTCCAGCAGGATCATCAAAGGAAAACAGACGATATCACATTAAATCCAGAAGAAAAGAAAACAATTAGTGAGCGTATACTGTCTATTTTTTATATTTTATATAAGTACTATAAGCAGAAAAATTTAAATAAAATCAAACAAGGTGGAAGACCTCATTAACGATGTTGAAAGAATTCTCACCATGCCCCTACCACAACTTGCAATGGCTTCTAGCAGCCAAGCTAATAACCAAGTGAACGATTTAATTGTACATATTGTAAATAATGAGTTGAACCCCTTAAGGAATGAGATCGTGAGTTTAAAAGCACAACTAAATCAAAATATAAAAAAGGTTGAAGATTTTCAAGTAGAAGTCATTGACCCAAATATTAAATGTGAAACTTCCATTAAAATTATCAAATCAGTCAGGGAATTTAAAGGAGAAGAAGACAAATATGTGAGTTGGAGGGAATCAGCAGAAATAGCCATGGAACAATATGCTAGAGGTAGCGAAAGGTTCTTTTCTGCATTGTCAATCTTGAGGAAGAAAATAACTGGCACAGAAAAGGATGCCCTAACACACAATGGAACAGTACTAAGTTTTGACGCCATAATGGCAAGGTTGGACTTTGGTTTTAGCGACAAACGTCCAATCCATATAATTGAACAAGACTTAGGAATACTAAGTCAAGGGAAACTGTCCATAATGGAATATTATGGGTTAGTTAATAAAAAACGAACTCTTCTAATAAATAAAACCATTATGACTTACGGTAGAAATAAGCCTTTAACTGCTGAAATGAACGAAAAACACAAAAAGACAGCACTAAGAGTATTCATAACTGGCCTCAACGGCCATATCTCAGGCGTCATATTTTCTATGAATCCGCCAGACTTACCGAACGCTATGGTAATAGTATAAGAACTAGAAAGCAATCATTTGAGGGCCCAATTCGCAAACAATTTTACATCATCACAGCGCAAGAATTATGAGTCAAATTTATTCGGGTACCAAAACTCAAATAATAGATCCAAGCAAAGTAACCATAATAACCATAATAGTAATCAAAGGAATACTAACAACTTGAGGTTTAATCAACCCGATAGCCAGAATAGAAACAATTATAATCAAAATAAAAATCTTAATTGGAAACAGGGCAGACTGTATAATCCACAATATAATTCCCATAATCAATGGAATTCCAATAAAGCTCAGCAAAGCAAGCCAGAACCGATGGACGTAGATGAATCCTTACAGATTCAGAATAGGCCAAAGTACACTCAGGGTTATAACAATTATGGTAACAATAACTATAATCAGAATAAATGGAATCAAAATAAAAAGCCAGAGACACAAACAACTCAGCAAATTAATCCTCAGAACAAAAGAGAACCAACAGGTACGGTGAACCAACTGGCAAACAAAACTATGCGATTAAAAAATATCGAAGAGGACCATTTTTTAGGCCAGAATCCGGAATAGGATTACCATACCTAATCCGATATGATAGCAAAATAAATAAAAATCTTAAAATCTTAATTGACACAGGAGCAACCTCCTGCTGTATAAAAACAGGAATTTATAAAAACAAAAACGAGCTTCCTATATATAAAAGAGTATCTACGGTTAATGGATATTCTATAATTAAATATTATCACATGGTAACGATCTTTGACACGCGTTACACATTTTCTGAAATAGACGGGCTAAAATCAGATTTTCTAATAGGTTACAACCTATTAAAAAAAATAGGAGCTGTAATAGACACAGAAAAAGGTGTAATAAAATATGGGGGCAAGAAGAAAACTTAATTTATGATAATGACAGTTCTTTTAACCAACTTTCCTTATCGGAAGAAAAAACAATTCTTCCATTAAAGGAATTTATTATACGAAAATACTTTGATGAGAAGGCCAAAATCAGAACTGAGTCTGAAAGTGCAAATCAAAGCAAAATAAGTTTGGGATTAAAATATCCTGAACACGCCGTCGTTGAAGTATCCGACAAATATTCTAGTTTGGGATTCAAAAATCCTGAGCGCGCCGTCGTTGAAATATCCGACAAAAATTATAGTTTGGGATTAAAAAGTCCTGAACAAGCCGTCGTTGATTTATCCGACAACAATGAAATAAACAATATGAGTGAATCAAAGAACCAACCAAAGAATGGATTTGGAAAATGAGATAATAAATATTATCTATAAAGAGCACTCGAAGATAAACATGCAAATCCCTTTCAGGACTGATATTCGCGGTGAAATAATCACCGAAAATGATAGAGCTATTTATAGCAAACAGTATCCCTATGCTCTATCGGCTTCAGATTTCGTAAACTCTGAAGTTAATCGCATGTTAAAAGAAGGAATTATAAGACCGAGCAAAAGCTCTTATAATTCTCCAGTTTTAGTGGTACCAAAAAAAGGATTTAATGAAGATGGTACTGCAAAACTAAGATTAGTTATAGACTATAAGAAACTAAATGAAAACACCATTCCCGACAGATATCAAATGCAAGATCCTTCAGTGATTTTGTCAAATCTTGGAAAGGCTAAATACTTTTCCACGATCGACTTGGAGTCTGGGTTTCACCAGATTCTAATGAAAGAAACAGACATTAAAAAAACCTCATTTTCTATAAATAACGGAAAATATGAATTCTTGAGAATGTCATTTGGGCTAACGAACGCTACCAGAATATTCCAACGTGCAATGGATGATATTTTGAGAGAAGAAGTAGGTAAAACATGTCACGTATATATGGATGGCATTATTATATTTTCTAAAACAATAGAACAACATTACAAGGACTTAATCGTCATAATTAATATATTGCTGAACGCAAATATGAAAATTTCAATTGAAAAATCAAAGTTCTTCAAATTAGAAACCACATTTCTTGGCTACGTTGTTTCCCACAATGTAATCAACACAGACCCCGAAAAAAATATCTACAATATTAAAGTATCCAATTCCAAAAAACATTCGAGAGCTTAGAAGCTTCCTAGGCCTTACCGGCTATTACACAAAATTCGTACAAAGCTACGCAAAAATTGCAAAACCGCTAACAAAGTATTTGGAAGGTCAAAATGGTAAAGTATCCAAAAAAATGTCCCGTAAAACTTCCATACAGTTGGACGATTCAGCTGTAAGAGCTTTTAACGAGCTTAAAGATAATTTAATTGCACAAATCGAATTGGTACAACCTGATTATAATAAAAAATGCACTTAAACGACCAATGCGTCCGATCTAGCTATTGGTGCTTTTCTTTCTCAGGAAGGAAAACCAATAACCTTTATTTCAAAAACTTTAACTAAAGCCGAGCACATATATGCAACCAATAAGAAAGAACTTTTAGCAATAGTTTGGGAATTTAAAAATTTACGAAACAACATAGAAATCCATACAGATCATAAACCACTGTCTTTCTCGATCTCTCAAAAAAATCCAAGCATCGAGATGAAAAGATGGAACTCATTCATTGAAAGTTACTTTCCCAAAATAATTTATAAACCAGGATCTACAAATGTAGTCGCTGACGCCGTGTCAAGAATTCAAATTAACAACCTAACTGACAGTAACGAGACGGTCTCAGATCGAAACACTCAGCATTCAGCAGAGAGTAATTTTGAGAATGTTATACAAGAAACCCGCAAACCCTTAAACTAGTTTAAGCAAAAATTGCTAATAGCAACGGGAAGGTAAACAACACATGAGTTGGTCAATATATTCGGAAATACAAGACATATAATAGAATTTGATACCCCGGAAAATTTGGTATCAATCTTAAGGGAATATATTCCCCCCAACATATCTATAGGTGTTCACTGTACTTTAGAAGACTTATACAAAATTCAAAATCCACTTATAGAAAAGTTCACAAATAAGTTCCTATATACAAAAATATTCGTCCAAGGTGCAGACAGAGCATTAATAATCGAAGAAACTCATTGTAGAGCACACAAATGCCTCTAATCTTGATAGAGCACGTGTGGCGTTTGGCGTTAATTTGCTCGGCAACTGATTGTCGGATGAGACTGGCTTGACTACCTGTGTCGATGAAGGCGCTATAATCGTGCGAGTGTACGCAGATTTTCCTCGTGAAAAGTTTGTCCTGATTTGCGGCTCCTAAACGCATAACAATGGTGGCTTGGCAACTTCCATTTGGCTCGTGGAACTTGTTGCATTTGGTACAGCGTGACTTTTTCCTCTCCTTCTGACACGAATTTCTCTCCGCAGTTTTAACATATCCTGCTTCTGCTCGAAGCTGCTGGCTTTCGCTGAATACTCTTTCTTGCTCGTACCTGACCGAAGGTCTTTCATTGTGGCGAAATGAATTGCTGCAATACTGTTTTGCAATTGTCGATATTGTAGACCTGAGCGAACATATCTGATGATCTCTGCCTCGCTGAGCTTGTAACGCACCCCAAGGGCTGACATCCTGAAACATCCTTTACCGTCTCCTTTGATAGCCTGGTTGCATTGGCCATGTTGAAATGCACTTCTGATTCGTCTGGATTTGCTCCGAACTCGTCCTGTATAGCTTCGGCGAAGTTTTTCGACGTAGTTTGTAGAATGGGTGATGAATCTAGCCACATCGTGGCTGGACCTTTTAGCTTTGTATAAATGGCGAGTAACAGGATCTTCTCGTCCCATTGGTAGGCATCAACCACTTTTTTGACACGATCAATGAACTGGATGACTGAAATGGCGTTGTCGTCGCTGGGATCAAATTCTGGCAAGGTGTTGGCAATTTCCTTGACTGAAGCTTGCCTCACGTTGTTAGTAGCCTGTACAGGAATGCTCTCGTTGTTGATCTCGTTGATATCCAAATCGATTATTTGGTGCTGTTGCTGATTTCCTGCATGTGCTGGTGCTGCGTTTCCCATTTGAACGGTAACTAATTGAGCTAACATGTCCTTTAGTTCCTTCATCTCGTTTTGCAATTGTGACTGCTGACTGTGCTGACATCGTTTCTTCTGGCTGCTTGTTGATACCCACTGCTGCTGGCAGTTCTACGTCCTCCGATTGTTTAAACTCTATTAGTCTTCGAATTAATTCGACTCTGGTGCCCGAAACTGGCACGTTTCTAGATTTCAGCAGGGATTTTAACACGTCGCCTTTAAGTTCTGCTGTCCTCGGCATTTTAATCTGGTTTTAACTACTAAGTTGGCAGTTCTCTTTCGGAGCAAGACAACTATATGTACCTCACAAAGTTCTGCATCTGCTTTCTCATTTGACCAATACACACAAGCACGTGGTATGCAACCCAATTTATAAACAAACTCTTCATATACAATTCTTAGCTGAGAACGCTTTCCAGCTCGAGCGCCCAGCCGCCTTACCCAAGTCGTAAACAATTTCTTATAAACAATTCTTAGCTGGGATCCCCTTACTCAGCGTTCCCACAGAATCCCAATTAGCTCCCCCACTTCAATCGAAGTTCATTATTAAGATTCAATTGCGCCGCAGTCCTCCTAACATAAACTAAGCTAGGTCCAGCTAATGTAAACACAAGCATCCGGTCAACACCCGGCGAGCCCCAAAACTGCAGCGTAATCCGTTTGGCAATTGAGCAGAGAATTTTATCATCCGATTTCCCGACTCTCTTGAGTCCAACCCTTGTCCAACTCTTAATGAGTTCCCCAATTCTCTTAAACCGATGATTGTTTATCACATAATCGGCCCTTGGCCAGGCAGTCCGTTTTTGCATCCGAGAAGATCTGTTGAATAAGAAAAGAATTGTGAACCGTTGAATAAAAGTCGATACTAAGGAAATGTTGTGAAGTTGTAACTTAGTGAACAAAAAATAAAAATAAATTTTATAATAAATTCACAAGTGAAATAATTATTTGGCGCCAAACGTGGGACCACGCTTAATTTATTCTAAATAAAGCTTTAAAATAAATAATTAACGGTTTTAAAGTGAAAAAGAACTTGCGTGTTTAAATAAAAACCCAACCGACAAAAAAGTTTGTGTTAAAAATAAAATGAGGAAATTAATAAATGAAATAATCCCCTTTTACTAACAACAATGTGCTAATTAGTAATCGATATAATAAACCTTCGGTTTAACAAAAAACTAAACGGTCTCAAAAAATAAAACCAAACAATTTACAAAGTTAAACAAAAATTCAAAAACTGTGAAAGTGAAAGCTGATACAAAAAGTATCAACTAAGAAACAAAATTCAAATAAATTGACAAATTCAAATACCAAATCCAACAAGAAGGAAGAGCTGAGGGCAATCCCTCGCTAAAAATTAACGACCGCAAAAGTAAATTGAAGGAAGAGCTGAGGGCCATCCCTCGCTAAAAACAACCAAGAAGTAAGACTCCAGCAGGATCATCAAAGGAAAACAAACGATATCACATTAAATCCAGAAGAAAAGAAAACAATTAGTGAGCGTATACTGTCTATTTTTTATATTTTATATAAGTACTATAAGCAGAAAAATTTAAATAAAATCAAACAAGGTGGAAGACCTCATTAACGATGTTGAAAGAATTCTCACCATGCCCCTACCACAACTTGCAATGGCTTCTAGCAGCCAAGCTAATAACCAAGTGAACGATTTAATTGCACATATTGTAAATAATGAGTTGAACCCCTTAAGGAATGAGATCGTGAGTTTAAAAGCACAACTAAATCAAAATATAAAAAAGGTTGAAGATTTTCAAGTAGAAGTCATTGACCCAAATATTAAATATGAAACTTCCATTAAAATTATCAAATCAGTCAGGGAATTTAAAGGAGAAGAAGACAAATATGTGAGTTGGAGGGAATCAGCAGAAATAGCCATGGAACAATATGCTAGAGGTAGCGAAAGGTTCTTTTCTGCATTGTCAATCTTGAGGAAGAAAATAACTGGCACAGAAAAGGATGCCCTAACACACAATGGAACAGTACTAAGTTTTGACGCCATAATGGCAAGGTTGGACTTTGGTTTTAGCGACAAACGTCCAATCCATATAATTGAACAAGACTTAGGAATACTAAGTCAAGGGAAACTGTCCATAATGGAATATTATGGGTTAGTTAATAAAAAACGAACTCTTCTAATAAATAAAACCATTATGACTTACGGTAGAAATAAGCCTTTAACTGCTGAAATGAACGAAAAACACAAAAAGACAGCACTAAGAGTATTCATAACTGGCCTCAACGGCCATATCTCAGGCGTCATATTTTCTATGAATCCGCCAGACTTACCGAACGCTATGGTAATAGTATAAGAACTAGAAAGCAATCATTTGAGGGCCCAATTCGCAAACAATTTTACATCATCACAGTGCAAGAATTATGAGTCATATTTATTCGGGTACCAAAACTCAAATAATAGATCCAAGCAAAGTAACCATAACAACCATAATAGTAATCAAAGGAATACTAACAACTTGAGGTTTAATCAACCCGATAGCCAGAATAGAATTAATTATAATCAAAATAAAAATCTTAATTGGAAACAGGGCAGACTGTATAATCCACAATAAAATTCCCATAATCAATGGAATTCCAATAAAGCTCAGCAAAGCAAGCCAGAACCGATGGACGTAGATGAATCCTTACAGATTCAGAATAGGCCAAAGTACAATCAGGGTTATAACTATTATGGTAACAACAACTATAATCAGAATAAATGGAATCAAAATAAAAAGCCAAAGACACAAACAACTCAGCAAATTAATCCTCAGAACAAAAGAGAACCAACAGGTACGGTTAACCAACTGGCAAACAAAACTATGCGATTAAATAATATCGAAGAGGACCATTTTTTAGGCCAGAATCCGGAGTAGGATTACCATACCTAATCCGATATGATAGCAAAATAAATAAAAATCTTAAAATCTTAATTGACACAGGAGCAACCTCCTGCTGTATAAAAACAGGAATTTATAAAAACAAAAACCAGCTTCCTATATATAAAAGAGTATCTACGGTTAATAGATATTCTATAATTAAATATTATCACATGGTAACGATCTTTGACACGCCTTACACATTTTCTGAAATAGACGGGCTAAAATCAGATTTTCTAATAGGTTACAACCTATTAAAAAAAATAGGAGCTGTAATAGACACAGAAAAAGGTGTAATAAAAGATGGGGGCAAAGAAGAAAATTTAATTTATGATAATGACAGTTCTTTTAACCAACTTTCCTTATCGGAAGAAAAAACAATTCTTCCATTAAAGGAATTTATTATACGAAAATACTTTGATGAGAAGGCCAAAATCAGAACTGAGTCTGAAGAGGCAAATCAAAGCAAAATAAGTTTGGGATTAAAATATCCTGAACACGCCGTCGTTGAAGTATCCGACAAATATTCTAGTTTGGGATTCAAAAATCCTGAGCGCGCCGTCGTTGAAATATCCGACAAAAATTATAGTTTGGGATTAAAAAGTCCTGAACAAGCCGTCGTTGATTTATCCGACAACAATGAAATAAACAATATGAGTGAATCAAAGAACCAACCAAAGAATGGATTTGGAAAATGAGATAATAAATATTATCTATAAAGAGCACTCGAAGATAAACATGCAAATCCCTTTCAGGACTGATATTCGCGGTGAAGTAAACACCGAAAATGATAGAGCTATTTATAGCAAACAGTATCCCTATGCTCTATCGGCTTCAGATTTCGTAAACTCTGAAGTTAGTCGCATGTTAAAAGAAGGAATTATAAGACCAAGCAAAAGCTCTTATAATTCTCCAGTTTTAGTGGTACCAAAAAAAGGATTTAATGAAGATGGTACTGCAAAACTAAGATTAGTTATAGACTATAAGAAACTAAATGAAAACACCATTCCCGACAGATATCAAATGCAAGATCCTTCAGTGATTTTGTCAAATCTTGGAAAGGCTAAATACTTTTCCACGATCGACTTGGAGTCTGGGTTTCACCAGATTCTAATGAAAGAAACAGACATTAAAAAAACCTCATTTTCTATAAATAACGGAAAATATGAATTCTTGAGAATGTCATTTGGGCTAACGAACGCTCCCAGAATATTCCAACGTGCAATGGATGATATTTTGAGAGAACAAGTAGGTAAAACATGTTACGTATATATGGATGACATTATTATATTTTCTAAAACAATAGAACAACATTACAAGGACTTAATCGTCATAATTAATATATTGCTGAACGCAAATATGAAAATTTCAATTGAAAAATCAAAGTTCTTCAAATTAGAAACCACATTTCTTGGCTACGTTTTTTCCCACAATGTAATCAACACAGACCCCGAAAAAAATATCTACAATATTAAAGTATCCAATTCCAAAAAACATTCGAGAGCTTAGAATAATAGCCTTACCGGCTATTACAGAAAATTCGTACAAAGCTACGCAAAAATTGCAAAACCGCTAACAAAGTATTTGGAAGGTCAAAATGGTAAAGTATCCAAAAAAATGTCCCGTAAAACTTCCAAACAGTTGGACGATTCAGCTGTAAGAGCTTTTAACGAGCTCAAAGATAATTTAATTGCACAAATCGAATTGGTACAACCTGATTATAATAAAAAATGCACTTAAACGACCAATGCGTCCGATCTAGCTATTGGTGCTTTTCTTTCTCAGGAAGGAAAACCAATAACCTTTATTTCAAAAACTTTAACTAAAGCCGAGCACATATATGCAACCAATAAGAAAGAACTTTTAGCAATAGTTTGGGAATTTAAAAATTTGCGAAACAACATAGAAATCTATATAGATCATCAACCACTGTCTTTCTCGATCTCTCAAAAAAATCCAAGCATCGAGATGAAAAGATGGAACTCATTCATTGAAAGTTACTTTCCCAAAATAATTTATAAACCAGGATCTACAAATGTAGTTGCTGACGCCGTGTCAAGAATTCAAATTAACAACCTAACTGACAGTAACGAGACGTTCTCTGATCAAAACACTCAGCATTCAGCAGAGAGTAGTTTTGAGAATGTTATACAAGAAACCCGCAAACCCTTAAACCAGTTTAAGCAAAAATTGCTAATAGCAACGGGAAGGTAAACAACACATGAGTTGGTCAATATATTCGGAAATACAAGACATATAATAGAATTTGATACCCCGGAAAATTTGGTATCAATCTTAAGGGAATATATTCCCCCCCAACATATCTATAGGTGTTCACTGTACTTTAGAAGACTTATACAAAATTCAAAATCCAGTTATAGAAAATTTCACAAATAAGTTCATATATACAAAAATATTCGTCCAAGGTGCAGACAGAGCATTAATAATCGAAGAAACTCATTGTAGAGCACACAGGGGACTGGACGAAAATTACAAACAACTTAATAGACTGTACTATTCGCCAAATTTGAACAAAAAACTACAGGAGTAATAGTAACGAATATAATAGAAACCCTGTACTAATTCCTATTGGTCAAGCACCCATCCCAAATAAAGAAGGAGAAAATCTGCATATCGACATTTTTTACGCTCAGAATTTAATGTTCATTACTTGTATTGATTCATATTCAAAATACTTAGTTGTAAAGGAGATTCAAAATAAACTCAACATTGAAACCAAAATTTCAGAAATATTGCAACATTTTCCACTTGCCAAAACTTTAATGATGGACAACGAGCCTAGTGTTTCTTCAACACAATTTAAATCCTTCGCACAAAGATGCGGTATTAATTTATATTTCGCAGATCCTCGCCAAAGTACGTCCAATGGACAAATAGGAAGGGCGCATTCAACCCTTACTGAAATTGCTCGTTGCATCAAAGATGAACTTAACTTAGTTGATTATTCTGAAATTATAAATAAAGCAGCTCAGAAATATAACATGACTATACATTCCATTACCAACCAACGACCGTACGATATATTATTCAATAAAATCGAACATGATACTGTTCCACAGTTATTAAAACAGGCACAAGAGAAAATGTTAAATTCTCACAACAAAGGTAGAAAGTAAAAGGACTATCTCGTAGGGGAAGTCATTTATGAGAAAAAACACGGGGAAAGGAATATGCTTAACTCTAGATATAAAAAACAAGTAGCTAAGGAGAATTTACATAATAAGGTTCATCATACACAATAGAAATCGTACGATTCATAAAGATAACATCAAATCTTAAACACAGTTTGTCTTAAATTACAGAAAATGAATTCAATAATATTTGTATTATTGATAGGAGCGGCCACCGATTCCGAAACAATGGATTACACGAACCATGATTTTTTCCTTTTCAAGGATACAAAAGACATTCTTATTTATGATTCATACGCTGACCTAATTCATATAACTAATTTAAGTTTATATAAAGACATAATCAAACTACAATCAACACACATAAGCAAAAGTAATCAGAATTTACAGTGGGAAATTTCCTATGATTTAGATATTATTAAAATGCTTCTCTCACAAATTTTACCAAGAAGGGCAAAAAGAGGAACCAATGAAGTAGGCACCCTTTGGAAATGGATAGCAGGGACTCCCGATCATGATGATTTGAAAACGGTCGAAAATAAAATTGATGATTTATTCCAAAATAATAACAATAAATTTGTTATTAATTCTAAATTATTTAAAGAAATAAGAACCCTATCTGAGAATCTTCAAACGGTTCTTTCAAACCAAGAATTTCCATTCAGAAAACACCGCTTACTCACTTACGATCTGATGAATTTAATGGATACAATTATATTAGCAAAAATAGATGCTTTCAACACTAAAATTCTAAACGCTGAAGAAATCCAAGAAATATATAAACACGAACGGAAACCTGTAGTAATTACTGACATATTAGACATATCAAAATTTAAAATCGCCGTACACCAAGAACTAAATGTAATATATATAAAATACCCCATCACAACAAACCGTTGCGAAGTGTATAACGCAAGGTCCATCTCACACAGGGAATATAATAAAAACAAGGAAGAACGCTATAGTCGAGTACCTCGACTATCAGATACCCGTTACTCATAGGGAAATGGAAATATGCAAGCAGCAAAGCGAGATTAAAATGCGTCACCTACCGGCGGTAGACAGATTTAAGCGTTATGGGCGTTAGAGTGGGCGTGGCAAATTTATTTTTGGATCAATCGATAGGTATTGACGACACCAATACATTTCAGTTAAAATTTTTTATCTAGCATGCAAATTGTGGGCGTCACAGGTTTTCGCGGTTTGTGGGCGTTTAAGTGGGCGTGGCAAATTTTTTTTTAGGTCAATCGATAGGTATTGATGAGAACAATACATTTCAGTTTTCTATCTAGCATCAAAACTGTAGAAGTTACAGTTTCGGGCGGTTTTTGGGCGTTAGAGTGGGCGTGGCAGTCCACTGAAACAAACTTGCGCTGCGTAAGAAGCTCAGGAATCTTTACGCCAAATCTCAATAGCCTAGCCCTCATAGTTTCCGAGATCTCAGCGTTCATCCGGACAGACAGACGGACAGACGGACATGGCTAGATCGACTCGGCTAGTGATCCTGATCAAGAATATATATACTTTATGGGGTCGGAGACGCTTCCTTCGGCCTGTTACATACTTTCCGACGAATCTAGTATACGAGTAACGGGTATAAAAATTGATGTAATCAAAGAAGGAGCCATTTTTATAAATGGTTATAATACTGTTAATGATGTTCATTTAAATGGGTCATTTTTAATTACTTTTAATTATTCTACTACAATAAATAATATACCCTACTCTAATCTGAACCATAAAATAATAGAATATATCACTGCTAAACAGTATAATAATTTTTTAGTATCCGAATATCTTATGTCAAATGATTCGGAACTTTCATTCGATAACATTAACTTATCAAACCCATTTATTCAAATTAAACAAACTCAAATCCCAATAACATTTATACTGATCATATTAATTTTAATATATGTAATTATCACGCTTGTATTTAATTAAAAAAAGATCTAATATTCAAACCACGGCAAATTCATATTGAAATAACCCTCGAAAATAATATGTCCGAAAATGAAAATACCACTGGGGATGAAATTATAGTCGAATTGACAAATCATCTAAATTCAGTTTATTCGACACTTCCAATGAATCGGGACGATTCAATTTTGAAGGGGGAGAGTTATCCAGCTCATGATCCCAGCCTCTTTACCCAATTTATAAACAAACTCTTCATATACAATTCTTAGCTGAGAACGCTTTCCAGCTCGAGTGCCCAGCCGCCTTACCCAAGTCGTAAACAATTTCTTATAAACAATTCTTAGCTAGGATCCCCTTACTCAGCGTTCCCACAGAAGCCCAATTAGCTCCGCCACTTCAATCGAAGTTCATTATTAAGATTCAATTGCACCGCAGTCCTCCTAACATAAACTAAGCTGGGTCCAGCTTATGTAAACACAAGCATCCGGTCGACACCCGGCGAGCCCCAAAACTGCAGCGTAATCCGTTTGGCAATTAAGCAGAGAATTCGATCATCCGATTTCCCGACTCTCTTGAGTCCAACCCTTGTCCAACTATTAATGAGTTCCCCAATTCTCTTAAACCGAGGTTTGTTTATCAGATAATCGGCCCTTGGCCAGGCAGTCCGTTTTTGCATCCGAGAAGATCGGTTGAATAAGAAAAGAATTGTGAACCGTTGAATAAAAGTCGATACTAAGGAAATGTTGTGAAGTTGTAACTTAGTGAATAAAAAATAAAAATAAATTTTTTTAATAAATTCACGAGTGAAATAATTAATTTGCATGTATGTGCTCCGGCTTCTAGAGATTTCTGACTTGCATCGACTTGTGAGACTGCGGCTGCTCTTGAGATTTCTGCGGCCACAGGCTCACTAAGAATCCTGATCTAACTGATATTCTTGACTCCACGGGCTCACTAAGATTCCCGATCTGCTTTTCTTGAATCCGCCTGCCACGTAGAACTGGAACACATCCGTAATTTGCAATTTTAGCACACATATGTCACATACATAGACCTGGGAACACATCCCATTGCAAACTTTCCACGCCGACGATTCTTGCTGCTTTTCTTAGAGTTCTTGGCACAACTCCTAAGCTTCACACATATCCAACCACACTGCTCCCACTTCTGAACTGAGAAGGGTAGCTATTAAGTGGTGTAGGTTTTATTTAGGATAGTTGTGTTGTTGTTGTTGTTTAAAAATTCAATATTTGGTGTTGGGCCAGGGGAATAATTAATCCGGACATCGGCCAGTGATTGTGGTCCTCTGACCGCGTAGTAAAGGGCTATGTCAATCCCGTCCAAAACAAGTTGTCCAGGACTACTTTGTTGACTGGCTGTTATCTCTACGGATCTCACTGGGTCTGGTCAGGTCTGGAATGGAAAGCTTATTAATTATGGCCTCACTCCCAAACTCAGACCATTTACCTAGGATATTTCCGGCACAGGCTTCCCAGCGGATCCTCCAAAAATTACTGGTTTTTGGTTTTTTTGTCTTTATTAAAAAAATAATATCTTATGTTTTGATTCACTAGCGCGCTGCTGCAGCTTGACTAATTTTTGCAATTTTTATTAGCTTATTAAGAGAGAGACTTAAATATCTTTCTTCGAGCGCAGCAGCTATAACGCCCTTGACCGAGACTTTGACTATGACTTTCGCTTTCAACCCGAATTCCGAGCCTCCGTTACTCGAATTTTCCGGGTCAACGGCCGGATAACATTCGGGTGACCAGGTCAAACCAAACCATATTATATTTGGTATTTAAGCAACCCTGTGTTCAATATCGCTATCGATGGGCCGGCCACAACATTGTACATGTGGTATTTTGTTGGTCACACTTCGCGGTCACATTTAACGGCTTGGATATTTCCATAAGCCAGAGATCGAGAACTGGAAAAAACTGAGGGACTTGATTAAAGAGACTTAGTTTAATTAATTAATTTTCCGGGGTTCTTATATGAACTAAGTATAGTTAAATGAAGCAAATTTGTAAACCATCATTAAAAATGAACCATAAAACGGAGATATTTTATCTATTATAGTTATAATTTCATTATCACTTTATCTTTATTTTCATATTTATACCCGTTACTCGTAGAGTAAAAGGGAAGGAAGCGTTTCCGACCATATAAAGTATATACATTATTGATCAGGATCATTAGCCGAATTGATCTAGCCATGTCCGTCGTCTGTCTGACTGTCCGTCTGTCACAGCCAGAGTGTTAGGACTTAAAATATGCTGTTTTTACTAATACGCCACCAAACCGCCAGGTGCGCTATTATAAGAAGATAGGTAGCGCTAATGACTAGGTGTGTAATGGGTATCTAATAGTCGAGGCCATCGACTACAGCGTATTCTCTTGTTTTAAATTTATTTAGGTTAGGTTAGGGTGGCTGTCGGACTGTAGTCCGACACACTTAGACCTCTATGGGTCCATTGTGAAACCGCATGATCTCGTTCTAACTTATAACTTATAACTTAACTTATATGTTTTAACCTGTGTTTAGCTGATCAGCATGTCTTCCACCCGGGAGATTTAATTAAAGCACTTACGTTTTTCAGATTAATCTCCGATATTTCGGTGAGGTCGTCGATGAAGGAGTTTCCTAAATGTCTCATTCTGAGTCTGCATAGGGCTGGACAGAAGCAGGTGTTCTACCGTTTCTTCTTCTTCTTCATCCCTGCAGCTTCTACAGAAGTCATTTTTTGGGTCTTTTAGCCTGCCGGCATGTGTGCCAACTAGCCAGTGCCCTGTAAGAGCTCGAATCAACATGCCACACTCTGTGCGGCTGAATTTGAGTAATTCCGAGGTTCAATACTACCGTCCTTGACCAAGTAGCCAAGATATTCTATTTCAGTTTTCAGAAAACAGAATTTTTTTATATCAAATGAAAGTCCTGCTTCCGATAGAGACTTTAGCACAACTGTCAATCTTTCAAATGCTCACTTTTTTGACCTTGCTACTATCACTACATCATCAATGTAAACAATTGCATAGGAGTACGCAAGGTCACCCAGTGCTCGCGCTATAGCTCGCTGAAAAATCGAAGTGGCATTCTTCAGCCCAAATGGCATAGATAGAAACTGGAACTGGCCCTCAGGGGTTACAAAAGCAGTTCGCTCTATAGATCCTA
The DNA here is from genome assembly GCF_043229965.1 of Drosophila suzukii. NCBI lineage: Eukaryota > Metazoa > Arthropoda > Insecta > Diptera > Drosophilidae > Drosophila > Drosophila suzukii. The sequence goes on along the minus strand of NW_027255938.1, from coordinate 519,380 downwards.
CATCTATTGGAATCTGATAAAACCCACTAGCCATATCTAAACAAGAGAAGTATTTATCGCCACGCAGTCTGTTTTCTTGATCTGATATAAGAGGCAAAGGATATTTGTCAGCCACTGTATTTGCATTTAGCTCTCTATAATCTATGCACAAACGATCACTGCCATCTTTCTTCTTAACTAACAAAATTGGACTCGCAAATGGAGAATTACTTGGACGTATTACGTTTGCCGCCAACATTTCTTTGATTTTATCTCTAACTTATTCTTTTTCATCTACGCCAAGTCGATATGGACGTCTCTGCACAGTCTTGTTGGCATCTAATAAACGAATTTCTAATTCTCTAGTCGTGTCACGTCTGCTCGGTATTCCAATAATAAAATGTTCAGTGTATTGATCAAAAATGTTCTTTAATTAAGACTTATCATTATCACTTAAATCATATTAAATTTATCAGCATCCATCGTTATGCCAAAGCCAAGTGCCAAGATTTCAGGACCAATCAATATGTCATGTTTCAAATGCTCGTCCACAACTACATTAAACATGATTTCCAAATTAAATTGACAAATTTGTATGGTGGACAGTATTTGTAAATTACAGTGTACAACGTTTATTCCAATTACTTTTAGAATGACTAAATTATTAAATCTTATTCCGGCAAGTTTGACTGCTAACTTTTCCTTTATTAAGAATGGAAACCACTCACCAAATTGATATAAAAAAAATTTCTTTTCGGCTCCAACACTGCACAGACATCTACTCGCTTCTCGTTCATACTGCTACTCGATGCTGCTGTTGCCTTCATATATGCGGATGCAATATGACCGACGCTTCCACATTTAAAGCAAGTCACTCCAGTCCAGTCTCGTCCCGCCAGTGGTCTTCCAAACGATTGATTTGGTTTTGATTGTTCTGCCTTCCTTTTACGGCATTCCAGCACTTTGTGTCCGGAAATTCCACAGTAATAGCACTTCATTGGTGTATGTACCTTGAATCTCTTCCTGTCGGGGCCTATCGAAAGATCTGAAGCCAGATGCTCACTTCGCTTGCATTATGCATACGCCTTCAACTGTTCGTTATATTGGTGGTGAACAGTAGACGCTGCAGTCTAGTGTCGATTTGTGACGTGTGTGCCATCACGAAAGAAACAGCTATTCCCTCGATGTCCATCGACTTCCATTTCGTCAAAAGTGACGTCACTAATCGGCTACCGTACGCTGACTAACACTCGCCCGTTTTCGGCCGTCCGTTGAGAATGTTCAACAAGGTGGCGGCCGGCGTCTCAGAATCGTCGTAGCGCTGAACAAACAACTCTTGGAATTGTGGCCAGGTAATACCAGCATAGCTGATCTGTGCAAGCCATTGGGAAGCGCTCCCTTCTAGTGCTCCACTCAGCGACATAACCAGCGCACTGCCCTCCAGAGGATGCTCCGTGAGAATCATGTCGGCTGTTTTGCACCACTTTCGCTGTAATCGTCTTCCCATCGATTTCTAAATCCACAGTCATCGCTTCTGTGAGAATACATGAACCTCCGCAAATGCCTCTAATCTTCATAGAGCACTTGTGGCGTTTGGCGTTAATTTGCTCGGCAACTGATTGTCGGATGAGACTGGCTTGACTACCTGTGTCGATGAAGGCGCTATAATCGTGCGAGTGTACGCAGATTTTCCTCGTGAAAAGTTTGTCCTGATTTGCGGCTCCGCAACGCATAACAGTGGTGGCTTGGCAACTTCCATTTGGATCGTGGAACTTGTTGCATTTGGTACAGCGTGACTTTTTCTTCTCCTTCTGACACGAATTAGCAGTGTCCCCTTTCTCCGCAGTTTTAACATATTACGGATTCCTTTGTCCTTGGTGGTTTAATATCGCTGTCCTGCTTCTGCTCGAAGCTGCTGGCTTTCGCTGAATACTCTTTCTTGCTCGTACCTGACCGAACTCGATTAACGAAGTACGATTCGGCTGCATCTCGAAGGTGTTTCATTGTGGCGAAATGAATTGCTGCAATACTGTTTTGCAATTGTCGATGTTGTAGACCTGAGCGAACATATCTGATGATCTCTGCCTCGCTGAGCTTGTAACGCACCCCAAGGGCTGACATCCTGAAACAGTACTCCTTTACCGTCTCCTTTGATAGCCTGGTTGCATTGGCCAAGTTGAAATGCATTTCTGCTTCGTCTGGATTTGCTCCGAACTCGTCCTGTATAGCTTCGGCGAAGTTTTTCGACGTAGTGTGTAGAATGGGTGATGAATCTAGCCACATTGTGGCTGGACCTTTTAGCTTTGTATAAATGGCGAGTAACAGGAACTTCTCGTCCCATTGGTAGGCATCAACCACTTTTTTGACACGATCGATGAACTGGATGACTGAAATGGCGTTGTCGTTGCTGGGATCAAATTCTGGCAAGGTGTTGGCAATTTCCTTGACTGAAGCTTGCCTCACGTTGTTAGAAGCCTGTACAGGAATGCTCTCGTTGTTGTTCTCGTTGATATCCAAATCGATTATTTGGTGCTGTTGCTGATTTCCTGCATGTGCTGGTGCTGCGTTTCCCATTTGAACGGTAACTAATTGAGCTAACATGTCCTTTAGTTCCTTCAGCTCGTTTTGCAATTGTGAAATTGCTGCTGACTGTGCTGACATCGTTTCTTCTGGATGCTTGTTGATACCCACTGCTGCTGGGAGTTCTGCGTCCTCCGATTGTTTAAACTCTATTAGTCTTTGAACCAATTCGACTCTGGTGCCCGAAACTGACATGTTTCTAGATCGCAGCTGGGATCTTAACACGTCGCCTTTAAGTTCTGCTGTCTTCGGCATTTTAATGTCTTTTTAACTACTAAGTTGGCAGTTCTCTTTCGGAGCAAGACAACTATATGTACCTCACAAAGTTCTGCATCTGCTTTTTCATTTGACCAATTCACACAATCACCTGGTATGCATGTATGTGCTCCGGCTTCTAGAGAATTCTGAATTGCATCGACTTGTGAAATTCACCAATACTCACAGAAGTGATCCCACTTCTGAACTGAGAAGGGTAGCTATTAAGTGGTGTAGGTTTTATTTAGGATAGTTGTGTTGGATATATCGTTACATGTAGAAATTATAATTAAAAGTGTTCTGCACACGTTCTGCTCTGGAGTCTATCTCTGTCTCGACTTCTTTCCATTTTTATACCCGTTACTCGTAGAGTAAAAGGGTATACTAGATTCGTCGGAAAGTATGTAACAGGCAGAAGGAAGCGTTTCCGCCCCATAAAGTATATATATTCTTGATCAGGATCACTAGCCGAGTCGATCTAGCCATGTCCGTCTGTCCGTCTGTCTGTCCGGATGAACGCTGAGATCTCGGAAACTATGAGAGCTAGGCTATTGAGATTTGGCGTACAGATTCCTGAGCTTCTTACGCAGCGCAAGTTTGTTTCAGTAGACTGCCACGCCCACTCTAACGCCCACAAACCGCCCAAAACTGTAACTCCTACAGTTTTGATGCTAGATAGAAAATTTTAACTGAAATGTATTAGTCTTGTCAATACCTATCGATTGACCCAAAAAAATTTTGCTACGCCCACTCTAAAGCCTACAAACCTCCCAAGAAAAAAAGCTATGACGTCAGATCCAGACAATGCGAAATGTTTTTACGCGTGCATGTGTGTGTATGTAAATAGTTGCCGGCCGAACTAAGCGGCAAAGAAAAAAGCACTGCCGGCGCTCAGAGAGAGCAAAGTGCGCGGCTAACTTTTTCTATTGCTTCTTACGCAGCGCAAGTTAGATTCAGCAATGTGCCACGCCCACTCTAACGCCCACAAACCGGCCAAGCCTGTGGCGCACAAAATTTTAACTGAAATGTGTTGTTCTCGTCAATACCTATCGATTGACCCAAAAAAAAGTTTGCCACGCCCACTCTAACGCCCATAACGCTTAAATCTGTCTACCGCCGGCAGGTGGCGCATTTCAATCTCGCTTTCTGCTTGCATATCTCAATTTCCCTTTGGTCCCATTATCTGAGTAATGGGTATCTGATAGTCGAGGTACTCGACTATAGCGTTCTTCCTTGTTAGAGTCTGGTAACATAACTAAAAGGTACTGATTCCACACTAATCTAGGAAGGTTTGGTATATACTATATTAGGTGCTGTTCACAATCGATAGGTATTGACGAACTAATACAATTCAGTTAAAATTTTGTATCTATCATGTAAATTGTGGGCGCCAGTGGATTGGTTTGTGGGCGTTAGAGTGGGCGTGGCAATATTTTTTTGGATCAATCGATAGGTATTGTCGAGACTAATACATTTTAGTTAAATTTTTTTATCTAGCATGAAAATTGTGGGCGCCACAGGTTTGGACGGTTTGTGGGCGTTAGTGTGGTCGTGGCATATTCGCGTAACAAACTTGCGCTGCGTATAAGGCTACGAAATCTAAATCTAAGATCTCATTTCTCTATCTTTGAAAGTTTCCGAAATATCCGCGTTCATATTAACGATTTTTTTAAGTTTGTGACGCTTTGAGGGCGTTGAATTGGGCGTGGCAAACTTTTTTTTGTCAATCGATAGATATTGATAAGAACAATACATTTCAGCTAAAATTTTTATTCTAGCATCAAAACTGTAGGAGCCACAGTTTTGGGCGATTTGTGGGCGTTAGAGTGGGCGTGGCACATTGCTGAAACAAACTTGCGGTGAGCAGGAATCTCAGGAATCTGCATGCCTAATCCCAGTATTGTAGCTCTTATAGTATCCGATATCTCTGTGTTTATACGGACAGACGACATGGCTAGGTTGATTCGGCAAGTGATCCTGATCAAGAAAATACATACTTTATGAGGTGGGAAACGCATCCTTTTGCCTTTTACATACATTCCGACGAATCTAGTATACCCTTTTACTCTACGAGTAACGGGTATAAAAATTGACTGAAGCCCAAAGGCTCCTGTTGTCGCCACTTGTAAGGTGTTTCGGTTTTCCATGACGATATTTAAAAATTTAATATTTGGTGTTGGGCCAGGGGAATAATTAATCCGGACATCGGCCAGTGATTGTGGTCCTCTGACCGCGTAGTAAAGGGCTATGTCAATCCCGTCCAAAAAAAGTTCTCCAGGACAACTTTGTTGACTGGCTGTTATCTCTACGGATCTCACTGGGTCTGGTCAGGTCTGGAATGGAAAGCTTATTAATTATGGCCTCACTCCTAAACTCAGACCACTTACCTAGGATACTTCCGGCACCGGCTTCCCAGCGGATCCTCCAAAAATTACTGGTTTTTGTTTTTTTGTCTTTATAAAAATATAATATTTTATGTTGTGATTCATTAGCGCGCTGCTGCAGCTTGACTAATTTTTGCAAGATTTTAAAAAGAACATAACTTTAATTTTTATTAGCTTATTAAGAGAGACTTAAATATCTTTCTTCGAGCGCAGCAGCTATAACGCCCTTGACCGAGACTTTGACTATGACTTTCGCTATCGTCAACGCCTCCGTTACTCGAATTTTCCGGGTCAACGGCCGGATAACATTCGGGTGACCAGGTCAAACCAAACCATATTATATTTTGTATTTAAGCAACCCTGTGTTCAATATCGCTATCGATGGGCCGGCCACAACATTGTACATGTGGTATTTTGTTGGTCACACTTCGCGGTCACATTTAACGGCTTGGATATTTCCATAAGCCAGAGATCGAGAACTGGAAAAAACTGAGGGACTTGATTAAAGAGACTTAATTTAATTAATTAATTTTCCGGGGTTCTTATTTGAACTAAGTATAGTTAAATGAAGCAAATTTGTAAACCATCATTAAAAAAGGAACCATAAAACGGAGATATTTTATCTATTATAGTTATAAGTTCATTATCACTTTATCTTTATTTTCATATTTATACCCGTTACTCGTAGAGTAAAAGGGAAGGAAGCGTTTCCGATCATATAAATAAAAGTATAAAGTATATACATTATTGATCAGGATCATTAGCCGAATTGATCTAGCCATGTCCGTCTGTCTGACTGTCCGTCTGTCAGAGCCAGAGTGTTGGGACTTCGAATATGCTGTTTTTACTAATACGCCACCAAACCGCCAGGTTCGCTATTGGCTATATGGCGCTGCAGGCCACGTGGCGCAATATAATAAGAAGATAGGTAGCGCTAATGACTAGGTGTGTCGAGGCCATCGACTACAGCGTACTCTCTTATTTTAAAATTATTTAGGTTAGGTTAGGTTAGGGTGGCTGTCGGACTGTAGATCGACACACTTAGACCTCTATGGGTCCATTGTGATATATATGTTTTAACCTGTGTTTAGCCGATCAGCATGTCTTCCACCCGGGAGATTTAATTAAAGCACTTACGTTTTTAAGATTAATCTCCGATATTTCGGTAAGGTCGTCAATGAAGGAGTTTCCTAAGTGTCTCATTCTGAGTCTGCATAGGGCTGGACAGAAGCAGGTGTTCTACCGTTTCTTCTTCTTCTTCATCCCTGCAGCTTCTACAAAAGTCATTTTTTGGGTCTTTTAGCCTGCCGGCATGTGTGCCAACTAGCCAGTGCCCTGTAAGAGCTCGAATCAGCATGCCACACTCTGTGCGGCTGAATTTGAGTAATTCCGAGGTTTTTCTATTGTTTATCACAGGCCATGTCTTGTTAGAGAAACGATACTGTGGTGCGTTTTGCCAATGGGTGTTGGCTAGTTTGTTAAATAAGTTTTTTATATTTAGCTTGCAAGTTGTCATGGGCATACCGTTCTCCTTTCCTGGGAGGAGAGGCTTGATGGTGCCCTGCCCGGCTAACTTGTCCGCTATGCAGTTGCCTACGATATCCCGGTGACTCGGAACCCATATAAGACTGATGGTAAACTGATAACCCATCTCATGGAGAGATCTTCTACAGTCTGCTATTGTACTATATATATTTAGGTGTCCTCTTTGGAGGCTTATTTTCCCTAAACAGGTTAGTGTCACTTTTATAGCGTAAACATCCGCTTGGAAGACGCTACAGTGGTCCGGGAGCCTGAATGACTTCCTGATATCAAATTGTTCGGAGTATATATTCTGTATAGAAGCAGATTGCGTCCGTCGTGCCCGGTCGGCCCTGCTCCCATTCCTCTCTATCTGGAATCAGGGCCTCAAAGGGTGTGCGACTGTATTCAATGGATTTGCATAGATCCGTTACCTTCGGAATCGATTTATCATGCTGGAGAATTTTAGCATGGCCACAAAATTGGGCTTTCCACTGCCCGGTGTCCCTCAGTCGAATAGCTGCCGATTTGGCCCTTTCCATGCCTGCTAAGTCCAGGCTAGGGAGGTTCAAGATCGCATTCAGCGCTTCATTCGGGGTGGTTCGAAGGGCTCCACTAATACACAAAGCCGCCATTCGCTGTACTTTGTTTAGAGGAGTCAGTATGCATTGTTTGTGTAGAGCGGTCCACCACAGAGCTTGACTACCGCTGTGTTTATCCAGTTGACTATTCTAAGGACATGCCCCATATTAGCCAAATTGCTTTTTTACAGGAGTAAAGTGCAATGGTCGCTTTCTTAGTTCTCTCTTGGTTATTTAAGCCCCATTTGAGGTGCTTATCTAATACTAACTCCAAGTATCTGGCGTGATCGCTAAAAGATAGATTACAATTGTTTAGAATAGGTGGGTTGAGTTGTGGAATTTTGTATCTATTTGTAAATAGAACAATTTCCGATTTTGAGTAATTTACCCCAAGTCCGTTCTCTATCGTCCATTCCGATAGTATTTTAAGTTTAGCGGTCATAAGATCACAGTGTTTGTGGATATTTTCCATTACAGATGATGGCGACGTCGTCTGCGTATGCCACAACCTTACAACCTTCTCCTTCCGGAATCCGCAGTAGTTTATTTACTGCAATATTCCACAGGAGGGGTGATAGTACACATCCTTGCGGGGTGCCTCTGTTCACTAGTCTAGTCTGTGTTGAGGTCCCTAGTGTGGCTGTGACCACTCTGGTTATCAGCAATTTATGGATCAACCCCACCATTGGCGGCTCAACCCCTACTTCTGTGAGAGATTCTGTTATAGCAATGGGAAGCACGTTAATGAAGGCTCCCTCTATGTCAAGGAAGGCGATCAATGTGTATTCCTTGATGCTGAGTGATTTTTCGATGCTGCTTACCACCAAGTGTAGCGCCGATTCGGTTGACTTACCTTTGGTATAAACGTTTTGTGCCTCTGTGTGTTCTTGTGTGTTCGTCCCACCAAATTTATATTAACGTGACCGCCCAGTAGCTCACTGAGAAAGCACAGAATTCACGGTTTCCTATTGGGTTTATTGCGGGTATATTATTACAAATGTCTTGGTAGCTTGGTTGGCCATGACTCGTCGCTTGTGACCTTCGATACTTCCGACGGTCCTGATTGACTCGGCGACCTCTCGCCTTGATGACTCTGTGCTCCAGTCCTGTAGCTCCCTGAAGATCCTCGCAACTCCCTAAAGATCCTCGCAGCTTCCTGAAGACGCTCGCTCGCATGTCGCTCCTTACGCGTGACTTGGTGACTGCTGGTAACGACTCGGACTCGCGAGAGGATCAGCCGTACGGGCTTAGGGAAGCGTCACCGTTCTCAGACTAGGGTGAACAGAAGCTGCGCTCTCCAGGATCGCTCCTTTCGACACACCGCCGCCTGTCCCTTCCTCTGTCCCGGATAGTCCCACTGGGGCTTCCGCTCAGCCAGCGCGGACAGTCAAGGCGGAACGCCAGGAAGCTGCCTCGCGCCTTACTTTGCTTCCACGCCTAGTGTAAACGAACGTTCCACCCTAGCCTCACCCTTTTGCTTTTGGTCCGAGGACGTAGCTTATGCCGGCAAATGGTGCCTGAATATCGTACGCCTCTCCCTCGGCCCAAGCCCTTGTCAGGACTCGGGCACTAATATGTCCACGTAACATACGGTCCAATGAAGACGTTCATTTCAGACATGGGAACCGAATATAAAAATTCAATCGTAAACGACTTGTCCAAATATTTAAAAATTAAAACATCTACAGCACACCACTGTAACGAACTGATTTTTATGGTCTGCTCGCTACGAGATTCGTGCGGCTAGCTCAGTATATTGTGTGTTCGTCCCATTAAATTTATATTAACGTGACCGCCCAGTAGCTCAGTGAGAAAGCATAGAATTCACGGGTTCGTATTGGGTTTTATTGCGGGTATATTATTACAAGTGTCTTAGTCGCTTGGTTGGCCTTGACTCGTTGCTTGTGACCCTCGGTGCTTCCGACGGCCCTGATTGACTCGACGACCTTTCGCCTTGACGACTCGGTGCTCCAGTCCTGTAGCTCCCTGAAGATACTCGCAGCTCCCTAAAGATTCTCGCCGCTCCCTGAAGATCCTCGCAGCTCCCTGAAGACGCTCGCTCGCTGCTCACTTGTCACGCGTGACTTGGTGACTGCTGGTAACGACTCGGAATCGCGAGGGGTATCGGCCGTACGGGCTTAGGGAAGCGTCACCGTTCTCAGACTAGGGTGAACAGAAGCTGCGCTCTGCAGGATCGCTCCTTTCGACACACCGCCGCCTGTCCCTTGCTCTGTCCCGGATGGTCCCACTGGGTTTCTGCTCAGCCCGCGCAGACAGTCAAGGCGGAACGCCAGGAAGCTGCCTCGGGCCTTACTTCGCTTCCACGCCTAGTGTAAACGAACGTTCCACCCTAGCCTCACCCTTTTGCTTTTGGTCCGAGGACGTAGCTTATGCCGGCAAATGGTGCCTGAATATCGTACGCCTCTCCCTCGGCCCAAGCCCTTGTCAGGACTCGGGCACTAATATGTCCACGTAACATACGGTCCAATGAAGACGTTCATTTCAGACATGGGAACCGAATATAAAAATTCAATCGTAAACGACTTGTCCAAATATTTAAAAATTAAAACATCTACAGCACACCACTGTAACGAACTGATTTTTATGGTCTGCTCGCTACGAGATTCGTGCGGCTAGCTCAGTATATTGTGTGTTCGTCCCATTAAATTTATATTAACGTGACCGCCCAGTAGCTCAGTGAGAAAGCATAGAATTCACGGGTTCGTATTGGGTTTTATTGCGGGTATATTATTACAAGTGTCTTAGTCGCTTGGTTGGCCTTGACTCGTTGCTTGTGACCCTCGGTGCTTCCGACGGCCCTGATTGACTCGACGACCTTTCGCCTTGACGACTCGGTGCTCCAGTCCTGTAGCTCCCTGAAGATACTCGCAGCTCCCTAAAGATTCTCGCCGCTCCCTGAAGATCCTCGCAGCTCCCTGAAGACGCTCGCTCGCTGCTCACTTGTCACGCGTGACTTGGTGACTGCTGGTAACGACTCGGAATCGCGAGGGGTATCGGCCGTACGGGCTTAGGGAAGCGTCACCGTTCTCAGACTAGGGTGAACAGAAGCTGCGCTCTGCAGGATCGCTCCTTTCGACACACCGCCGCCTGTCCCTTGCTCTGTCCCGGATGGTCCCACTGGGTTTCTGCTCAGCCCGCGCAGACAGTCAAGGCGGAACGCCAGGAAGCTGCCTCGGGCCTTACTTCGCTTCCACGCCTAGTGTAAACGAACGTTCCACCCTAGCCTCACCCTTTTGCCTTTTGTCCGGGACGTTTCCGTGTGGCTTTTGGTACTCGGGGTTCGGGCACGCCGCTCCGGGACCTCGCAAGTCGAATCCGTAGGGCTCTCCTGGATAATTCCACTCGAGACCGTACCGATCGACCGCTCTCCCTTCTGGCTTGTTATACTAGTGGTTCGGGCACGCCGCTCCGGGACCTCGCAAGTCGAATCCGTAGGGCTCTCCTGGACAATTCCACTCGAGACCTTACCGATCGACCGCTCTCCCTTCTGGCTTGTTATACTCTTTCCAGGCGTAACGCCAGGAATTTGTGGACAGGGTTAATCGACCGCCTTGACCTAGCCGTGTGATGCCCTCTGGATCTCAGCTACCTGCGTCTCAATTCGGAGATTCCTGGTATCCCAATCCCGAACGTCTCGACGTAGCAATCTCGCTCCCACGGCGCTGCTTCTCTGGCGACTCGACTTGCTGCTGCTCCCTTGTAGATTATCTGGTTGTTTGATTGTTCACTTTGGTATCTGAGTGATCTTGACGGTTTGACTCCTTGTGATCGACTGATCCAGCTGCCAGCGCTCTGCGGCCTTATATAGGGCCTCCGGGAACCGTTATTTCCCTTTTGCGCACGGCCCGCCGGATCTCTCCACTCTGGGTCCAAAGTCCGTGCCTCCTGGATGACCCACTTGTCGTTCCCGTACCGCTTCCAATCGATGCTCCGCCCACTGCTGCCATCCCGCTGATTCCCGTGATGCTTGTGGCACGCCTGTGTGTCGCTCCACCGCCGAGATGTGGCACTTCCTCTCCCGGTCCAAAGTTCACGGGAGAGTCCAAAGTCCGGTGGAGTTCCGTTACCCGCTTTTGCACACGGCACTCTTGCCTTGCCCGCGAAGTCTCCACTCTCTCTCGATCTCCATCCTTGGTCTCCAAACTCTCTCGCTCTCCTTCATTGGTCTCCAAACTCTCTCGCTCTCCTTCGTTGGTCTCCAAACTCTCTCGCTCTCCTCGCCGCGACGTTACTACGCGAATTCGCCGCGTATCTGGCAAGCGGCCGGCCATCTGCAGCTGTTTCTATTTGTGGGGAGTTATTCAACTCCTCACACCACCACCAGACTGTTGGAAGAGTAAAAAGAAGTCACAGAACATTTAACGAATACATAAGCTCATACATATCGATTGATAAATATTAATGGGAAGTATGGTTAAAATATTTCGTATACTGCTTCAACACTAAAACCTCATTGGCACATGATTACTGTCCATATGAGTTAGTTTTTGGCAAAACATCGAATTTGCCAAAACAATTTAATACCATAAAAAACATAGAGCATATATATAACATAGATGAATATGCTAGAGAGTAAATATAGATTAGAAATAGCACATAAAAGAGCTAGAAATATGATAGAGGAAAATAAGAGGAAAATCAAAGAATTTTATGACCTTACGGCTAATGACATAAATATATCTATAGGAGATAAAGTTTTATTGAAAAATGAAACAGGACATAAGCTAGATTCTAAATATACTTCTAAAGTTTAGAAGATAACGAAAACATAATAATTTCAAACAATAAAAATAAGAAACAAACAGTACATAAAGACAGATTAAAAACTTTTATTTCATAATCAGTTCATTACTCTAACAAATATTTCAAGTATGGCTATACATAAAAGTAAAAACATAATCACACAAAAAAAAAAAAAATTAAAATGCATAAATTTATATATATATATTCTTATATACAAATTAATATACTAAGAAAATACCTCCATATAATTGTTATTTTTCTAAAGGAGGGAGATGTAGTATGTTCACATATCGAATGCGCACTGTACTCAGTGTTTCGCATTAATATTATTAAATAGACATTGTAGCACTTGGCCGCAATATGTAAGCCACAAATACAAGTCCCAAACAGTTATTCAAGTGCCCGGTAATATGATCGCCGTTGAGTTCACTGGGACTGGGCTGGGACTGGACAGTGCTGAGTCTGCATATTTGACATGCGCGACCGCTCTGTCACCAAGTGAACATAAGACCTCCCCTCCGCCGCAGCTACTAATACATACATCTATACATAAGCATTGAACGCTACTCTGCCGGCGTCTTTGGCGGCGCAGCTACACTCTCAGTAGCTGTACAAAGAATTGTAATAGAGTTTAGAATTCATTGAATAAAGAGAACTCCAATGCAAAGGTTGGCTTAAATCTTATTGGGACAATATATATATGTCAGGGGCTGAGACATTTGCTGGTCTCCTTCTTGCATTTTTGTTGCAGATGCGCAGTGAGTCGCGGTCAATGTCTCCTCCGTTTAGATATCAAAAGCAAAGTGAAGTCGGCTTCCTTCTGCCGGCTTCTTCTGACACATGTCAAAACGACACACGTCATCCAATTGCAAATTCCTTTCTTTTCTCTCTCTCTCTCATTTGCAATTCCTTTTTGGTCCTTCTCTCTCTCAGAGTCCTTGACCTTGAGCATGACCGCGCCACACTCGGCTGAGACGACACTCTCCCTCGTTCTCAATCCACGCTCTCAGCAATTGTGCAAATAAAAGGAACCACAAATAACCTAGTGACTAGTTTATTTTATTCTTTATTCTATCTATCTATTTCTTAATGCTCTACAGTTTCTTTTACATTTTCTTTCTTCTTATACATTTCCGACACGGCCATCCTGACTTTCACACGTCCTCGTGTGCATACTGTAACACTAGGTTGGTATCATTCTTGCTTTATTTCTCTTTTCATCTTTTACATCTCTCAACATCATTCTTAGCTTAACAAATAGTCTACACACACAACTTTATAAGTTGCGTCATCAAATGTCGGTTTCGCAGGCTATCGCGCTTTTTCACATCATATAATGAGTCAAATCAAACTTGTCACACCAGTCAACCGCGCCACACACCATGACAGAACACTCCTGGTTCTACACTTGTGCCTTCGGCTTGACCTAGTTCAACTTTCTCTTAGTAGCTCGTACTCTTCTGCGCAAACCCGACCATTTGGCTATCCTTGTTATCAAACCACAGTTACAGGCTCTTGCCGCCCCACGCGACGCTTTGCACCTTTAGTGCCACGATCTGCTCAGATCCAAACTGCATCACACAATATCATCCATACTATGCATGACTATTGTTGATCAAATCTAGCCTCTGTGTTTAATGTCTCACGACGAGTGTCTTTTTTTTCACCACTGTCACTTTCCTCAATAGTCTCATCAGAGGTCTGGCAGCCTTCTCAAACTCTCGTGCGAATACTTGTAGGTTCGGTTGCTAGTTAACGATTTTAACAGGTATCGATCACCCTCCAACAACTCGGCAACCACAAAAGGTCCTTTGAACTTAGGATCCAATTTGGTCTGATGCCGCTCTTCACTTCTAAGCTAGACATGATCCCCAACCTTGTGTTTTACAATCTTGGCCTTATTCTTATCAACTCGATTCTTTTCATAATTCGCATTTATTTCAATATTTCCTTTGGCCTGAGCCCTCGCTTGCTTACAATCTACTTTAATTTCTTCATTTATTGGCTATAAGCCCATTGGCCTGGCCTCTCTTCCAATCAATATTTCTAATGGGCTATACTTTGTTACCCTGTTCGTTGTACAATTCATGGCTAGCTGTACTTCACTGAGTGCATTCTGCCAGGAACGTTCACCTATCTCTACCGCTGTCAACATACTCTTCATCGTGCTCATGACTCTTTCAACATGTCCATTGGCCCTACTTGCACCTGTTGCTATCAACTGTAACTCTATTTTATGCATTGAACAGAACTCACGAAATTTTCCACAAGAGAAACTCCTGCCTTGATCTGCTATGATACGGTTAGGTACCCCAAAAAGTGATATTGTTGATTTTACAGCCTTAATACAGTTTTATGCATCTAAATGCAAAGTATGATATAGGTGAACAAATTTAGTAAATGCGTCTATTTGTACTTTGACATTTTCCTTGGTATCATTTTTACCACTCAGCTTTCCACTAATATCAATGTGCACAGTATGCCAAGGTATCTCAACTTTCGGACTTGGATGCAATTCCATTTGAATTTTCCCTGATGAAGGCTTTGCTAGTTTGCATGTGATGCAGTTTTCTACAAATTTTCGTACATACTTGGACATATGCTCGAACCAATACTGCTCATAAACCTAGTCTAACGTTTTCTGCCACCCCAAATGCATGATTGCTTCATGGACGTGATTTACTACAGACCACCTAAAGGCTCTTGGGATTACAGGTAGACAGCGTAGTTGTTCCATTTCTCTGAATTTTCCGATACAGAATTCCTGCTCTTAGCTCATACGTCTTCGCTAAACACTCCTGCAACTCTCCATCATTCAACTGGACTATAATTTCCCTTACACACGAATCACGCTGCTGCTCAGCTACAAGCCAGTTGTTTGTCACCTCTGTCGGGTCGATGCGGACTTCGGGTACTCTATTTGTTGCCTCACATTCAGTGACAATCGGATTTCTGGATAAAAAGGACGCGTGCGCCATGCGATTTTCCTTGCGGTACTCTACAGTGAAATCAAATGATTGCAAATATGCCCACCAACGGTAAACTCTCGGCGTTAGTTCTACTTTAGTACGACTTGCTTTCAATGAATTACAATCTGTAAATATTGCAAACTTTCGACCGTGAAGGTAATGTCGGAAACTTTTTACAGCGTTGTAAACTGCCAGGGTTTCTAATTCGTATGAATGATACCTCGATTCTGGGGGCGATGTACACTTGCTAAAGTATTCGACCACTCTAGGCTTACCGTCTATTTTGTGCATGAGAATGGCACCATAGCCACTTTCACTTGCATCTGTATGCAGCTCTATGGGATATTGTGGATCAAAAATAATTAAAACCGGATCATGAGTTAGTACTGAGATGATCTTCTGACGTATTTCTTCATGCTCAGCTTTCCAAACGAAACTACTAATTTTGGAAGTCAACTGATCTAACGGTTTCATCTGTTCAGAGAACTGTGAGACAAATTTAAACTGTGAAACATTCTTTGGTTGAGATAGTCCAGCCAGAGCTTGTATTTTTCGCGTATTTGGTTCAATACTACCGTCCTTGACCAAGTAGCCAAGATATTCTATTTCAGTTTTCAAAAAACAGAATTTTTTTATATTAAATGAAAATCCTGCTTCCGATAGAGACTTTAGCACAACTGTCAATCTTTCAAATGCTCACTTTTTTGACCTTGCTACTATCACTACATCATCAATGTAAACAATTGCATAGGAGTACGCAAGGTCACCCAGTGCTCGCGCTATAGCTCGCTGAAAAATCGAAGTGGCATTCTTCAGCCCAAATGGCATAGATAGAAACTCGAACTGGCCCTCAGGGGTTACAAAAGCAGTTCGCTTCTTTGGTTGAGATAGTCCAGCCAGAGCTTGTATTTTTCGCGTATTTGGTTCAATACTACCGTCCTTGACCAAGTAGCCAAGATATTCTATTTCAGTTTTAAGAAAAGAGCATTTTTTTATATTAAATGAAAATCCTGCTTCCGATAGAACCTTTAGCACAACTGTCAATCTTTCAAATGCTTACTTTTTTGACCTTGCTACTATCACTACATCATCAATGTAAACAATTGCATAGGAGTACGCCAGGTCACCCAGTGCTCGCGCTATAGCTCGCTGAAAAATCGAAGTGGCATTCTTCAGCCCAAATGGCATAGATAGAAACTCGAACTGGCCCTCAGGGGTTACAAAAGCAGTTCGCTCTGTAGATCCTACATCTATTGGAATCTGATAAAACCCACTAGCCATATCTAAACAAGAGAAGTATTTACCCCCACGCAGTCTGTTTTCTTGATCTGATATAAGAGGCAAAGGATATTTGTCAGCCACTGTATTTGCATTTAGCTCTCTATAATCTATGCACAAACGATCACTGCCATCTTTCTTCTTAACTAACAAAATTGGACTCGCAAATGGAGAATTACTTGGACGTATTACGTTTGCCGCCAACATTTCTTTGATTTTATCTCTAACTAATTCTTTTTCATCTACGCCAAGTCGATATGGACGTCTCTGCACAGTCTTGTTGGCATCTAATAAACGAATTTCTAATTCTCCAGTCGTGACACGTCTGCTCGGTATTCCAATAATAAAATGTTCAGTGTATTGATCAAAAATGTTCTTCAATTAAGACTTATCATTATCACTTAAATCATATTAAATTTATCAGCATCCATCGTTATGCCAAAGCCAAGTGCCAAGATTTCAGGACCAATCAATATGTCATGTTTCAAATGCTCGTCCATAACTACATTAAACATGATTTCCAAATTAAATTGACAAATTTGTATGGTGGACAGTATTTGTAAATTACAGTGTACAACGTTTATTCCAATTCCTTTTAGAATGACTAAATTATTAAATCTTATTCCGGCAAGTTTGACTGCTAACTTTTCCTTTATTAAGAATGGAAAGGCCTCACCAAATTGATATAAAAAAAATTCCTTTCGGCTCCAACACTGCACAGACATCTACTCGCTTCTCGTTCATACTGCTACTCGATGCTGCTGTTGCCTTCATACATGCGGATGCAATATGACCGACGCTTCCACATTTAAAGCAAGTCACTCCAGTCCAGTCTCGTCCCGCCAGTGGTCTTCCAAACGATTGATTTGGTTGTGATTGTTCTGCCTTCCTTTTACGGCATTCCAGCACTTTGTGTCCGGAAATTCCACAGTAATAGCACTTCATTGGTGTATGTACCTTGAATCTCTTCCTGTCGGGGCCTATCGAAAGATCTGAAGCCAGATGCTCACTTCGCTTGCTTTATGCATACGCCTTCAACTGTTCGTTATATTGGTGGTGAACAGTAGACGCTGCAGTCTAGTGTCGATTTGTGACGTGTGTGCCTATTCCCTCGATGTCCATCGACTTCCATTTCGTCAAAAGTGACGTCACTAATCGGCTACCGTACGCTGACTAACACTCGCCCGTTTTCGGCCGTCCGTTGAGAATGTTCAACAAGGTGGCGGCCGGCGTCTCAGAATCGTCGTAGCGCTGAACAAACAACTCTTGGAATTGTGGCCAGGTAATACCAGCATAGCTGATCTGTGCAAGCCATTGGGAAGCGCTTCCTTCTAGTGCTCCACTCAGCGACATAACCAGCGCACTGCCCTCCAGAGGATGCTCCGTGAGAATCATGTCGGCTGTTTTGCACCACTTTCGCTGTAATCGTCTTCCCATCGATTTCTAAATCCACAGTCATCGCTTCTGTGAGAATACATGAACCTCCGCAAATGCCTCTAATCTTCATAGAGCACTTGTGGCGTTTGGCGTTAATTTGCTCGGCAACTGATTGTCGGATGAGACTGGCTTGACTACCTGTGTCGATGAAGGCGCT
Source organism: Drosophila suzukii (assembly GCF_043229965.1). Taxonomy (NCBI): domain Eukaryota; kingdom Metazoa; phylum Arthropoda; class Insecta; order Diptera; family Drosophilidae; genus Drosophila; species Drosophila suzukii. Next base: position 501,475 of record NW_027255938.1, on the reverse strand, counting down.
ATAACCGTGCGAGTGTACGCAGATTTTCCTCGTGAAAAGTTTGTCCTGATTTGCGGCTCCGCAACGCATAACAGAGGTGGCTTGGCAACTTCCATTTGGCTCGTGGAACTTGTTGCATTTGGTACAGCGTGACTTTTTCTTCTCCTTCTGACACGAATTAGCAGTGTCCCCTTTCTCCGCAGTTTTAACATATTACGGATTCCTTTGTCCTTGGTGGTTTAATATCGCTGTCCTGCTTCTGCTCGAAGCTGCTGGCTTTCGCTGAATACTCTTTCTTGCTCGTACCTGACCGACCTCGATTAACGAAGTACGATTCGGCTGCATCTCGAAGGTGTTTCATTGTGGCGAAATGAATTGCTGCAATACTGTTTTGCAATTGTCGATGTTGTAGACCTGAGCGAACATATCTGATGATCTCTGCCTCGCTGAGCTTGTAACGCACCCCAAGGGCTGACATCCTGAAACAGTACTCCTTTACCGTCTCCTTTGATAGCCTGGTTGCATTGGCCTCGGCTGAGACGACACTCTCCCTCGTTCTCAATCCACGCTCTCAGCAATTGTGCAAATAAAAGGAACCACAAATAACCTAGTGACTAGTTTATTTTATTCTTTATTCTATCTATCTATTTCTTAATGCTCTACAGTTTCTTTTACATTTTCTTTCTTCTTATACATCTCCGACACGGCCATCCTGACTTTCACACGTCCTCGTGTGCATACTGTAACACTAGGTTGGTATCATTCTTGCTTTATTTCTCTTTTCATCTTTTACATCTCTCAACATCATTCTTAGCTTAACAAATAGTCTACACACACAACTTTATAAGTTGCGTCATCAAATGTCGGTTTCGCAGGCTATCGCGCTTTTTCACATCATATAATGAGTCAAATCAAACTTGTCACACCAGTCAACCGCGCCACACACCATGACAGAACACTCCTGGTTCTACACTTGTGCCTTCGGCTTGACCTGGTTCAACTTTCTCTTAGTAGCTCGTACTCTTCTGCGCAAACCCGACCATTTGGCTATCCTTGTTATCAAACCACAGTTACAGGCTCTTGCCGCCCCACGCGACGCTTTGCACCTTTAGTGCCACGATCTGCTCAGATCCAAACTGCATCACACAATATCATCCATACTATGCATGACTATTGTTGATCAAATCTAGCCTCTGTGTTTAATGTCTCACGACGAGTGTCTTTTTTTTCACCACTGTCACTTTCTTCAATAGTCTCATCAGAGGTCTGGCAGCCTTCTCAAACTCTCGTGCGAATACTTGTAGGTTCGGTTGCTAGTTAATGATTTTAACAGGTATCGATCACCCTCCAACAACTCGGCAACCACAAAAGGTCCTTTGAACTTAGGATCCAATTTGGTCTGATGCCGCTCTTCACTTCTAAGCTAGACATGATCCCCAACCTTGTGTTTTACAATCTTGGCCTTATTCTTATCAACTCGATTCTTTTCATATTTCGCATTTATTTCAATATTTCCTTTGGCCTGAGCCCTCGCTTGCTTACAATCTACTTTAATTTCTTCATTTATTGGCTATAAGCCCATTGGCCTGGCCTCTCTTCCAATCAATATTTCTAATGGGCTATACTTTGATACCCTGTTCGTTGTACAATTCATGGCTAGCTGTACTTCACTGAGTGCATCCTGCCAGGAACGTTCACCTATCTCTACCGCTGTCAACATACTCTTCATCATGCTCATGACTCTTTCAACCTGTCCATTGGCCCTACTTGCACCTGTTGCTATCAACTGTAACTCTATTTTATGCATTGAACAGAACTCACGAAATTTTCCACAAGAGAAACTCCTGCCTTGATCTGCTATGATACGGTTAGGTACCCCAAAAAGTGATATTGTTGATTTTACAGCCTTAATACAGTTTTATGCATCTAAATGCAAAGTATGATATAGGTGAACAAATTTAGTAAATGCGTCTATTTGTACTTTGACATTTTCCTTGGTATCATTTTTACCACTCAGCTTTCCACTAATATCAATGTGCACAGTATGCCAAGGTATCTCAACTTTCGGACTTGGATGCAATTCCATTTGAATTTTCCCTGATGAAGGCTTTGCTAGTTTGCATGTGATGCAGTTTTCTACAAATTTTCGTACATACTTGGACATATGCTCGAACCAATACTGCTCATAAACCTAGTCTAACGTTTTCTGCCACCCCAAATGCATGATTGCTTCATGGACGTGATTTACTACAGACCACCTAAAGGCTCTTGGGATTACAGGTAGACAGCGTAGTTGTTCCATTTCTCTGAATTTTCCGATACAGAATTCCTGCTCTTAGCTCATACGTCTTCGCTAAACACTCCTGCAACTCTCCATCATTCAACTGGACTATAATTTCCCTTACACACGAATCACGCTGCTGCTCAGCTACAAGCCAGTTGTTTGTCACCTCTGTCGGGTCGATGCGGACTTCGGGTACTCTATTTGTTGCCTCACATTCAGTGACAATCGGATTTCTGGATAAAAAGGACGCGTGCGCCATGCGATTTTCCTTGCGGTACTCTACAGTGAAATCAAATGATTGCAAATATGCCCACCAACGGTAAACTCTCGGCGTTAGTTCTACTTTAGTACGACTTGCTTTCAATGAATTACAATCTGTAAATATTGCAAACTTTCGACCGTGAAGGTAATGTCGGAAACTTTTTACAGCGTTGTAAACTGCCAGGGTTTCTAATTCGTATGAATGATACCTCGATTCTGGGGGCGATGTACACTTGCTAAAGTATTCGACCACTCTAGGCTTACCGTCTATTTTGTGCATGAGAATGGCACCATAGCCACTTTCACTTGCATCTGTATGCAGCTCTATGGGATATTGTGGATCAAAAATAATTAAAACCGGATCATGAGTTAGTACTGAGATGATCTTCTGACGTATTTCTTCATGCTCAGCTTTCCAAACGAAACTACTAATTTTGGAAGTCAACTGATATAACGGTTTCATCTGTTCAGAGAACTGTGGGACAAATTTAAACTGTGAAACATTCTTTGGTTGAGATAGTCCAGCCAGAGCTTGTATTTTTCGCGTATTTGGTTCAATACTACCGTCCTTGACCAAGTAGCCAAGATATTGTATTTCAGTTTTCAGAAAAGAGCATTTTTTTATATTAAATGAAAATCCTGCTTCCGATAGAGCCTTTAGCACAACTGTCAATCTTTCAAATGCTTACTTTTTTGACCTTGCTACTATCACTACATCATCAATGTAAACAATTGCATAGGAGTACGCCAGGTCACCCAGTGCTCGCGCTATAGCTCGCTGAAAAATCGAAGTGGCATTCTTCAGCCCAAATGGCATAGATAGAAACTCGAACTGGCCCTCAGGGGTTACAAAAGCAGTTCGCTCTATAGATCCTACATCTATTGGAATCTGATAAAAACCACTAGCCATATCTAAACAAGAGAAGTATTTACCCCCACGCAGTCTGTTTTCTTGATCTGATATAAGAGGCAAAGGATATTTGTCAGCCACTGTATTTGCATTTAGCTCTCTATAATCTATGCACAAACGATCACTGCCATCTTTCTTCTTAACTAACAAAATTGGACTCGCAAATGGAGAATTACTTGGACGTATTACATTTGCCGCCAACATTTCTTTGATTTTATCTCTAACTAATTCTTTTTCATCTACGCCAAGTCGATATGGACGTCTCTGCACAGTCTTGTTGGCATCTAATAAACGAATTTCTAATTCTCCAGTCGTGACACGTCTGCTCGGTATTCCAATAATAAAATGTTCAGTGTATTGATCAAAAATGTTCTTCAATTAAGACTTATCATTATCACTTAAATCATATTAAATTTATCAGCATCCATCGTTATGCCAAAGCCAAGTGCCAAGATTTCAGGACCAATCAATATGTCATGTTTCAAATGCTCGTCCATAACTACATTAAACATGATTTCCAAATTAAATTGACAAATTTGTATGGTGGACAGTATTTGTAAATTACAGTGTACAACGTTTATTCCAATTCCTTTTAGAATGACTAAATTATTAAATCTTATTCCGGCAAGTTTGACTGCTAACTTTTCCTTTATTAAGAATGGAAAGGCCTCACCAAATTGATATAAAAAAAATTCCTTTCGGCTCCAACACTGCACAGACATCTACTCGCTTCTCGTTCATACTGCTACTCGATGCTGCTGTTGCCTTCATACATGCGGATGCAATATGACCGACGCTTCCACATTTAAAGCAAGTCACTCCAGTCCAGTCTCGTACCGCCAGTGGTCTTCCAAACGGTTGATTTTGTTGTGATTGTTCTGCCTTCCTTTTACGGCATTCCAGCACTTTGTGTCCGGAAATTCCACAGTAATGGCACTTCATTGGTGTGTGTACCTTGAATCTCTTCCTGTCGGGGCCTATCGAAAGATCTGAAGCCAGATGCTCACTTCGCTTGCTTTATGCATACGCCTTCAACTGTTCGTTATATTGGTGGTGAACAGTAGACGCTGCAGTCTAGTGTCGATTTGTGACGTGTGTGCCATCACGAAAGAAACAGCTATTCCCTCGATGTCCATCGACTTCCATTTCGTCAAAAGTGACGTCACTAATCGGCTACCGTACGCTGACTAACACTCGCCCGTTTTCGGCCGTCCGTTGAGAATGTTCAACAAGGTGGCGGCCGGCGTCTCAGAATCGTCGTAGCGCTGAACAAACAACTCTTGGAATTGTGGCCAGGTAATACCAGCATAGCTGATCTGTGCAAGCCATTGGGAAGCGCTCCCTTCTAGTGCTCCACTCAGCGACATAACCAGCGCACTGCCCTCCAGAGGATGCTCCGTGAGAATCATGTCGGCTGTTTTGCACCACTTTCGCTGTAATCGTCTTCCCATCGATTTCTAAATCCACAGTCATCGCTTCTGTGAGAATACATGAACCTCCGCAAATGCCTCTAATCTTCATAGAGCACTTGTGGCGTTTGGCGTTAATTTGCTCGGCAACTGATTGTCGGATGAGACTGGCTTGACTACCTGTGTCGATGAAGGCGCTATAATCGTGCGAGTGTACGCAGATTTTCCTCGTGAAAAGTTTGTCCTGATTTGCGGCTCCGCAACGCATAACAGTGGTGGTGGCTTGGCAACTTCCATTTGGCTCGTGGAACTTGTTGCATTTGGTACAGCGTGACTTTTTCTTCTCCTTCTGACACGAATTAGCAGTGTCCCCTTTCTCCGCAGTTTTAACATATTACGGATTCCTTTGTCCTTGGTGGTTTAATATCGCTGTCCTGCTTCTGCTCGAAGCTTCTGGCTTTCGCTGAATACTCTTTCTTGCTCGTACCTGACCGACCTCGATTAACGAAGTACGATTCGGCTGCATCTCGAAGGTGTTTCATTGTGGCGAAATGAATTGCTGCAATTGTTTTGCAATTGTCGATGTTGTAGACCTGAGCGAACATATCTGATGATCTCTGCCTCGCTGAGCTTGTAACGCACCCCAAGGGCTGACATCCTGAAACAGTACTCCTTTACCGTCTCCTTTGATAGCCTGGTTGCATTGGCCTCGGCTGAGACGACACTCTCCCTCGTTCTCAATCCACGCTCTCAGCAATTGTGCAACTAGTTTATTTTATTCTTTATTCTATCTATCTATTTCTTAATGCTCTACAGTTTCTTTTACATTTTCTTTCTTCTTATACATCTCCGATACGGCCATCCTGACTTTCACACGTCCTCGTGTGCATACTGTAACACTAGGTTGGTATCATTCTTGCTTTATTTCTCTTTTCATCTTTTACATCTCTCAACATCATTCTTAGCTTAACAAATAGTCTACACACACAACTTTATAAGTTGCGTCATCAAATGTCGGTTTTGCAGGCTATCGCGCTTTTTCACATCATATAATGAGTCAAATCAAACTTGTCACACCAGTCAACCGCGCCACACACCATGACAGAACACTCCTGGTTCTACACTTGTGCCTTCGGCTTGACCTGGTTCAACTTTCTCTTAGTAGCTCGTACTCTTCTGCGCAAACCCGACCATTTGGCTATCCTTGTTATCAAACCACAGTTACAGGCTCTTGCCGCCCCACGCGACGCTTTGCACCTTTAGTGCCACGATCTGCTCAGATCCAAACTGCATCACACAATATCATCCATACTATGCATGACTATTGTTGATCAAATCTAGCCTCTGTGTTTAATGTCTCACGACGAGTGTCTTTTTTTTCACCACTGTCACTTTCCTCAATAGTCTCATCAGAGGTCTGGCAGCCTTCTCAAACTCTCGTGCGAATACTTGTAGGTTCGGTTGCTAGTTAACGATTTTAACAGGTATCGATCACCCTCCAACAACTCGGCAACCACAAAAGGTCCTTTGAACTTAGGATCCAATTTGGTCTGATGCCGCTCTTCACTTCTAAGCTAGACATGATCCCCAACCTTGTGTTTTACAATCTTGGCCTTATTCTTATCAACTCGATTCTTTTCATATTTCGCATTTATTTCAATATTTCCTTTGGCCTGAGCCCTCGCTTGCTTACAATCTACTTTAATTTCTTCATTTATTGGCTATAAGCCCATTGGCCTGGCCTCTCTTCCAATCAATATTTCTAATGGGCTATACTTTGTTACCCTGTTCGTTGTACAATTCATGGCTAGCTGTACTCCACTGAGTGCATTCTGCCAGGAACGTTCACCTATCTCTACCGCTGTCAACATACTCTTCATCGTGCTCATGACTCTTTCAACCTGTCCATTGGCCCTACTTGCACCTGTTGCTATCAACTGTAACTCTATTTTATGCATTGAACAGAACTCACGAAATTTTCCACAAGAGAAACTCCTGCCTTGATCTGCTATGATACGGTTAGGTACCCCAAAAAGTGATATTGTTGATTTTACAGCCTTAATACAGTTTTATGCATCTAAATGCAAAGTATGATATAGGTGAACAAATTTAGTAAATGCGTCTATTTGTACTTTGACATTTTCCTTGGTATCATTTTTACCACTCAGCTTTCCACTAATATCAATGTGCACAGTATGCCAAGGTATCTCAACTTTCGGACTTGGATGCAATTCCATTTGAATTTTCCCTGATGAAGGCTTTGCTAGTTTGCATGTGATGCAGTTTTCTACAAATTTTCGTACATACTTGGACATATGCTCGAACCAATACTGCTCATAAACCTAGTCTAACGTTTTCTGCCACCCCAAATGCATGATTGCTTCATGGACGTGATTTACTACAGACCACCTAAAGGCTCTTGGGATTACAGGTAGACAGCGTAGTTGTTCCATTTCTCTGAATTTTCCGATACAGAATTCCTGCTCTTAGCTCATACGTCTTCGCTAAACACTCCTGCAACTCTCCATCATTCAACTGGACTATAATTTCCCTTACACACGAATCACGCTGCTGCTCAGCTACAAGCCAGTTGTTTGTCACCTCTGTCGGGTCGATGCGGACTTCGGGTACTCTATTTGTTGCCTCACATTCAGTGACAATCGGATTTCTGGATAAAAAGGACGCGTGCGCCATGCGATTTTCCTTGCGGTACTCTACAGTGAAATCAAATGATTGCAAATATGCCCACCAACGGTAAACTCTCGGCGTTAGTTCTACTTTAGTACGACTTGCTTTCAATGAATTACAATCTGTAAATATTGCAAACTTTCGACCGTGAAGGTAATGTCGGAAACTTTTTACAGCGTTGTAAACTGCCAGGGTTTCTAATTCGTATGAATGATACCTCGATTCTGGGGGCGATGTACACTTCCTAAAGTATTCGACCACTCTAGGCTTACCGTCTATTTTGTGCATGAGAATGGCACCATAGCCACTTTCACTTGCATCTGTATGCAGCTCTATGGGATATTGCGGATCAAAAATAATTAAAACCGGATCATGAGTTAGTACTGAGATGATCTTCTGACGTATTTCTTCATGCTCAGCTTTCCAAACGAAACTACTAATTTTGGAAGTCAACTGATATAACGGTTTCATCTGTTCAGAGAACTGTGGGACAAATTTAAACTGTGAAACATTCTTTGGTTGAGATAGTCCAGCCAGAGCTTGTATTTTTCGCGTATTTGGTTCAATACTACCGTCCTTGACCAAGTAGCCAAGATATTCTATTTCAGTTTTCAGAAAAGAGCATTTTTTTATATTAAATGAAAATCCTGCTTCCGATAGAGCCTTTAGCACAACTGTCAATCTTTCAAATGCTTACTTTTTTGACCTTGCTACTATCACTACATCATCAATGTAAACAATTGCATAGGAGTACGCCAGGTCACCCAGACAAATTTAAACTGTGAAACATTCTTTGGTTGAGATAGTCCAGCCAGAGCTTGTATTTTTCGCGTATTTGGTTCAATACTACCGTCCTTGACCAAGTAGCCAAGATATTCTATTTCAGTTTTCAGAAAAGAGCATTTTTTTATATTAAATGAAAATCCTGCTTCCGAGAGAGCCTTTAGCACAACTGTCAATCTTTCAAATGCTTACTTTTTTGACCTTGCTACTATCACAACATCATCAATGTAAACAATTGCATAGGAGTACGCCAGGTCACCCAGTGCTCGCGCTATAGCTCGCTGAAAAATCGAAGTGGCATTCTTCAGCCCAAATGGCATAGATAGAAACTCGAACTGGCCCTCAGGGGTTACAAAAGCAGCTCGCTCTATAGATCCTACATCTATTGGAATCTGATAAAACCCACTAGCCATATCTAAACAAGAGAAGCAGTCTGTTTTCTTGATCTGATATAAGAGGCAAAGGATATTTGTCAGCCACTGTATTTGCATTTAGCTCTCTATAATCTATGCACAAACGATCACTGCCATCTTTCTTCTTAACTAACAAAATTGGACTCGCAAATGGAGAATTACTTGGACGTATTACATTTGCCGCCAACATTTCTTTGATTTTATCTCTAACTAATTCTTTTTCATCTACGCCAAGTCGATATGGACGTCTCTGCACAGTCTTGTTGGCATCTAATAAACGAATTTCTAATTCTCCAGTCGTGACACGTCTGCTCGGTATTCCAATAATAAAATGTTCAGTGTATTGATCAAAAATGTTCTTCAATTAAGACTTATCATTATCACTTAAATCATATTAAATTTATCAGCATCCATCGTTATGCCAAAGCCAAGTGCCAAGATTTCAGGACCAATCAATATGTCTTGTTTCAAATGCTCGTCCATAACTACATTAAACATGATTTCCAAATTAAATTGACAAATTTGTATGGTGGACAGTATTTGTAAATTACAGTGTACAACGTTTATTCCAATTCCTTTTAGAATGACTAAATTATTAAATCTTATTCCGGCAAGTTTGACTGCTAACTTTTCCTTTATTAAGAATGGAAAGGCCTCACCAAATTGATATAAAAAAAATTCCTTTCGGCTCCAACACTGCACAGACATCTACTCGCTTCTCGTTCATACTGCTACTCGATGCTGCTGTTGCCTTCATACATGCGGATGCAATATGACCGACGCTTCCACATTTAAAGCAAGTCACTCCAGTCCAGTCTCGTCCCGCCAGTGGTCTTCCAAACGATTGATTTGGTTGTGATTGTTCTGCCTTCCTTTTACGGCATTCCAGCACTTTGTGTCCGGAAATTCCACAGTAATAGCACTTCATTGGTGTATGTACCTTGAATCTCTTCCTGTCGGGGCCTATCGAAAGATCTGAAGCCAGATGCTCACTTCGCTTGCTTTATGCATACGCCTTCAACTGTTCGTTATATTGGTGGTGAACAGTAGACGCTGCAGTCTAGTGTCGATTTGTGACGTGTGTGCCATCACGAAAGAAACAGATATTCCCTCGATGTCCATCGACTTCCATTTCGTCAAAAGTGACGTCACTAATCGGCTACCGTACGCTGACTAACACTCGCCCGTTTTCGGCCGTCCGTTGAGAATGTTCAACAAGGTGGCGGCCGGCGTCTCAGAATCGTCGTAGCGCTGAACAAACAACTCTTGGAATTGTGGCCAGGTAATACCAGCATAGCTGATCTGTGCAAGCCATTGGGAAGCGCTCCCTTCTAGTGCTCCACTCAGCGACATAACCAGCGCACTGCCCTCCAGAGGATGCTCCGTGAGAATCATGTCGGCTGTTTTGCACCACTTTCGCTATAATCGTCTTCCCATCGATTTCTAAATCCACAGTCATCGCTTCTGTAAGAATACATGATCCTCCGCAAATGCCTCTAATCTTCATAGAGCACTTGTGGCGTTTGGCGTTAATTTGCTCGGCAACTGATTGTCGGATGAGACTGGCTTGACTACCTGTGTCGATGAAGACGCTATAATCGTGCGAGTGTACGCAGATTTTCCTCGTGAAAAGTTTGTCCTGATTTGCGGCTCCGCAACGCATAACAGTGGTGGCTTGGCAACTTCCATTTGGCTCGTGGAACTTGTTGCATTTGGTACAGCGTGACTTTTTCTTCTCCTTCTGACACGAATTAGCAGTGTCCCCTTTCTCCGCAGTTTTAACATATTACGGATTCCTTTGTCCTTGGTGGTTTAATATCGCTGTCCTGCTTCTGCTCGAAGCTGCTGGCTTTCGCTGAATACTCTTTCTTGCTCGTACCTGACCGACCTCGATTAACGAAGTACGATTCGGCTGCATCTCGAAGGTGTTTCATTGTGGCGAAATGAATTGCTGCAATACTGTTTTGCAATTGTCGATGTTGTAGACCTGAGCGAACATATCTGATGATCTCTGCCTCGCTGAGCTTGTAACGCACCCCAAGGGCTGACATCCTGAAACAGTACTCCTTTACCGTCTCCTTTGATAGCTTGGTTGCATTGGCCAAGTTGAAATGCATTTCTGCTTCGTTTGGATTTGCTCCGAACTCGTCCTGTATAGCTTCGGCGAAGTTTTTCGACGTAGTGTGTAGAATGGGTGATGAATCTAGCCACATCGTGGCTGGACCTTTTAGCTTTGTATAAATGGCGAGTAACAGGAACTTCTCGTCCCATTGGTAGGCATCAACCACTTTTTTGACACGATCGATGAACTGGATGACTGAAATGGCGTTGTCGTTGCTGGGATCAAATTCTGGCAAGGTGTTGGCAATTTCCTTGACTGAAGCTTGCCTCACGTTGTTAGAAGCCTGTACAGGAATGCTCTCGTTGTTGTTCTCGTTGATATCCAAATCGATTATTTGGTGCTGTTGCTGATTTCCTGCTGGTGCTGCGTTTCCCATTTGAACGGTAACTAATTGAGCTAACATGTCCTTAAGTTCCTTCATCTCGTTTTGCAATTGTGAAATTGCTGCTGACTGTGCTGACATCGTTTCTTCTGGATGCTTGTTGATACCCACTGCTGCTGGCAGTTCTGCGTCCTCCGATTGTTTAAACTCTATTAGTCTTTGAACCAATTCGACTCTGGTGCCCGAAACTGACACGTTTCTAGATCTCAGCTGGGATCTTAACACGTCGCCTTTAAGTTCTGCTGTCTTCGGCATTTTAATGTCTTTTTAACTACTAAATTGGCAGTTCTCTTTCGGAGCAAGACAACTATATGTACCTCACAAAGTTCTGCATCTGCTTTCTCATTTGACCAATTCACACAATCACCTGGTATGCATGTATGTGCTCCGGCCTCTAGAGAATTGTGACTTGCATCGACTTGTGAAATTCACCAATACTCACAGAAGTGATCCCACTTCTGAACTGAGAAGGGTAGCTATTAAGTGGTGTAGGTTTTATTTAGGATAGTTGTGTTGGATATATCGTTACATGTAGAAATTATAATTCAAAGTGTTCTGCACACGTTCTGCTCTGGAGTCTATCTTTGTCTCGACTTCTTTCCATTTTTAGAGTCTGGTAACATAGGTACTGATTCCACACTAATCTAGGAAGGTTTGGTATATACTATATTAGGTGCTGTTCACAATCGATAGGTATTGACGAACTAATACAATTCAGTTAAAATTTTGTATCTAGCATGTAAATTGTGGGCGCCAGTGGATTGGTTTGTGGGCGTTAGAGTGGGCGTGGCAATATTTTTTTGGATCAATCGATAGGTATTGACGAGACTAATACATTTTAGTTAAATTTTTTTATCTAGCATGAAAATTGTGGGCGCCACAGGTTTGGACGGTTTGTGGGCGTTAGAGTGGTCGTGGCATATTCGCGTAACAAACTTGCGCTGCGTATAAGGCTACGAAATCTAAATCTAAGATCTCATTTCTCTATCTTTGAAAGTTTCCGAAATATCCGCGTTCATACTAACGATTTTTTTAAGTTTGTGACGCTTTGAGGGCGTTGAATTGGGCGTGGCAAACTTTTTTTTGTCAATCGATAGATATTGATAAGAACAATACATTTCAGCTAAAATTTTTATTCTAGCATCAAAACTGTAGGAGCCACAGTTTTGGGCGATTTGTGGGCGTTAGAGTGGGCGTGCCACATTGCTGAAACAAACTTGCGCTGAGCAGGAATCTCAGGAATCTGCATGCCTAATCCCAGTATTGTAGCTCTTATAGTATCCGATATCTCTATGTTTATACGGACAGACGACATGGCTAGGTTGATTCGGCAAGTGATCCTGATCAAGAATATATATACTTTATGAGGTGGGAAACGCATCCTTTTGCCTTTTACATACATTCCGACGAATCTATAAAAATTGACTGAAGCCTAAAGGCTCCTGTTGTCGCCACTTGTAAGGTGTTTCGGTTTTCCATGACGATATTTAAAAATTCAATATTTGGTGTTGGGCCAGGGGAATAATTAATCCGGACATCGGCCAGTGATTGTGGTCCTCTGACCGCGTAGTAAAGGGCTATGTCAATCCCGTCCAAAAAAGTTGTCCAGGACTACTTTGTTGACTGGCTGTTATCTCTACGGATCTCACTGGGTCTGGTCAGGTCTGGAATGGAATGCTTATTTATTATGGCCTCACTCCCAAACTCAGACCATTTACCTAGTATATTTCCGGCACAGGCTTCCCAGCGAATCCTCCAAAAATTACTGGTTTTTGTTTTTTTGTCTTTATTAAAAAAATAATATTTTATGTTGTGATTCACTAGCGCGCTGCTGCAGCTTGACTAATTTTTGCAATATGTATTAGCTTATTAAGAGAGACTTAAATATCTTTCTTCGAGCGCAGCAGCTATAACGCCCTTGACCGAGACTTTGACTATGACTTTCGCTATCGTCAACCCGAATTCCGAGCCTCCGTTACTCGAATTTTCCGGGTCAACGGCCGGATAATATTCGGGTGACCAGGTCAAACCAAACCATATTATATATGGTATTTAAGCAACCCTGTGTTCAATATCGCTATCGATGGGCCGGCCACAACATTGTACATGTGGTATTTTGTTGGTCACACTTCGCGGTCACATTTAACGGCTTGGATATTTCCATAAGCCAGAGATCGAGAACTGGAAAAAACTGAGGGACTTGATTAAAGAGACTTAATTTAATTAATTAATTTTCGGGGGTTCTTATATGAACTAAGTATAGTTAAATGAAGCAAATTTGTAAACCATCATTAAAAAAGAACCATAAAACGGAGATATTTTATCTATTATAGTTATAAATTCATTATCACTTTATCTTTATTTTCATATTTATACCCGTTACTCGTAGAGTAAAAGGGAAGGAAGCGTTTCCGACTATATAAAGTATATACATTATTGATCAGGATCATTAGCCGAATTGATCTAGCCATGTCCGTCTGTTCGTCTGTCTGACTGTCCGTCTGTCAGAGCCAGAGTGTTGGGGCTTCGAATATGCTGTTTTTACTAATACGCCACCAAACCGCCAGGTTCGCTATTGGCTAGTTGGCGCTGCAGGCCACGTGGCGCAATATAATTAGAAGATAGGTAGCGCTAATGACTAGGTGTGTAACGGGTATCTAATAGTCGAGGCCATCGACTACAGCGTATTCTCTTGTTTTAAAATTATTTAGGTTAGGTTAGGTTAGGGCGGCTGTCGGACTGTAGTCCGACACACTTAGACCTCTATGGTTCCATTGTGATACCGCATGATCTCGTTCTAACTTATAACTTATAACTTAGCTTATATGTTTATACCCGTTACTCGTAGAGTAAAAGGGTATACTAGATTCGTCGGAAAGTATGTAACAGGCAGAAGGAAGCGTTTCCGACCCCACAAAGTATATATATTCTTGATCAGGATCACTAGCCGAGTCGATCTAGCCATGTCCGTCTGTCCGTCTGTCTGTCCGTCCGGATGAACGCTAAGATCTCGGAAACTATGGGAGCTAGGCTTTTGAGATTTGGCGTGCAGATTCCTGAGCTTCTTACGCAGCGCAAGTTTTTTTCAGCAATGTGCCACGCCCACTCCAACGCCCACAAACCGCCCAAAACTGGCTCCTTCAGTTTTGATGCTAGAATAAAAATTTTAACTGAAATGTATTGTTCTCATCAATACCTATCGATTGATTCAAAAAAAAGTTTGCCACGCCCACTTTAACGCCCACAAACCGCAAAAACCTGTGACGCCCACCATTTTCATGCTAGATAAAAAATTTTAACTGAAATGTATTGGTCTCGTCGATACCTATCGATTGATCCAAAAAAAAATTTGCCACGCCCACTCTAACGCCCATAACGCTTTAATCTGTATACCGCCGGTAGGTGGCGCATTTTAATCTCGCTTTACTGCTTGCATATCTCCATTTAGCTGAGTAACGGGTATCTGATAGTCGAGGTACTCGACTATAGCGTTCTTCCTTGTTTAACCTGTGTTTAGCTGATCAGCATGTCTTCCACCCGGGAGATTTAATTAAAGCACTTACGTTTTTCAGATTAATCTCCGATATTTCGGTAAGGTCGTCGATAAAGGAGTTTCCTAAGTGTCTCATTCTCATTCTTGACTACCTGTGTCGATGAAGGCGCTATAATCGTGCGAGTGTACGCAGATTTTCCTCGTGAAAAGTTTGTCCTGATTTGCGGCTCCGCAACGCATAACAGTGGTGGCTTGGCAACTTCCATTTGGCTCGTGGAACTTGTTGCATTTGGTACAGCGTGACTTTTTCTTCTCCTTCTGACACGAATTAGCAGTGTCCCCTTTCTCCGCAGTTTTAACATATTACGGATTCCTTTGTCCTTGGTGGTTTAATATCGCTGTCCTGCTTCTGCTCGAAGCTTCTGGCTTTCGCTGAATACTCTTTCTTGCTCGTACCTGACCGACCTCGATTAACGAAGTACGATTCGGCTGCATCTCGAAGGTGTTTCATTGTGGCGAAATGAATTGCTGCAATTGTTTTGCAATTGTCGATGTTGTAGACCTGAGCGAACATATCTGATGATCTCTGCCTCGCTGAGCTTGTAACGCACCCCAAGGGCTGACATCCTGAAACAGTACTCCTTTACCGTCTCCTTTGATAGCCTGGTTGCATTGGCCTCGGCTGAGACGACACTCTCCCTCGTTCTCAATCCACGCTCTCAGCAATTGTGCAACTAGTTTATTTTATTCTTTATTCTATCTATCTATTTCTTAATGCTCTACAGTTTCTTTTACATTTTCTTTCTTCTTATACATCTCCGATACGGCCATCCTGACTTTCACACGTCCTCGTGTGCATACTGTAACACTAGGTTGGTATCATTCTTGCTTTATTTCTCTTTTCATCTTTTACATCTCTCAACATCATTCTTAGCTTAACAAATAGTCTACACACACAACTTTATAAGTTGCGTCATCAAATGTCGGTTTTGCAGGCTATCGCGCTTTTTCACATCATATAATGAGTCAAATCAAACTTGTCACACCAGTCAACCGCGCCACACACCATGACAGAACACTCCTGGTTCTACACTTGTGCCTTCGGCTTGACCTGGTTCAACTTTCTCTTAGTAGCTCGTACTCTTCTGCGCAAACCCGACCATTTGGCTATCCTTGTTATCAAACCACAGTTACAGGCTCTTGCCGCCCCACGCGACGCTTTGCACCTTTAGTGCCACGATCTGCTCAGATCCAAACTGCATCACACAATATCATCCATACTATGCATGACTATTGTTGATCAAATCTAGCCTCTGTGTTTAATGTCTCACGACGAGTGTCTTTTTTTTCACCACTGTCACTTTCCTCAATAGTCTCATCAGAGGTCTGGCAGCCTTCTCAAACTCTCGTGCGAATACTTGTAGGTTCGGTTGCTAGTTAACGATTTTAACAGGTATCGATCACCCTCCAACAACTCGGCAACCACAAAAGGTCCTTTGAACTTAGGATCCAATTTGGTCTGATGCCGCTCTTCACTTCTAAGCTAGACATGATCCCCAACCTTGTGTTTTACAATCTTGGCCTTATTCTTATCAACTCGATTCTTTTCATATTTCGCATTTATTTCAATATTTCCTTTGGCCTGAGCCCTCGCTTGCTTACAATCTACTTTAATTTCTTCATTTATTGGCTATAAGCCCATTGGCCTGGCCTCTCTTCCAATCAATATTTCTAATGGGCTATACTTTGTTACCCTGTTCGTTGTACAATTCATGGCTAGCTGTACTCCACTGAGTGCATTCTGCCAGGAACGTTCACCTATCTCTACCGCTGTCAACATACTCTTCATCGTGCTCATGACTCTTTCAACCTGTCCATTGGCCCTACTTGCACCTGTTGCTATCAACTGTAACTCTATTTTATGCATTGAACAGAACTCACGAAATTTTCCACAAGAGAAACTCCTGCCTTGATCTGCTATGATACGGTTAGGTACCCCAAAAAGTGATATTGTTGATTTTACAGCCTTAATACAGTTTTATGCATCTAAATGCAAAGTATGATATAGGTGAACAAATTTAGTAAATGCGTCTATTTGTACTTTGACATTTTCCTTGGTATCATTTTTACCACTCAGCTTTCCACTAATATCAATGTGCACAGTATGCCAAGGTATCTCAACTTTCGGACTTGGATGCAATTCCATTTGAATTTTCCCTGATGAAGGCTTTGCTAGTTTGCATGTGATGCAGTTTTCTACAAATTTTCGTACATACTTGGACATATGCTCGAACCAATACTGCTCATAAACCTAGTCTAACGTTTTCTGCCACCCCAAATGCATGATTGCTTCATAGACGTGATTTACTACAGACCACCTAAAGGCTCTTGGGATTACAGGTAGACAGCGTAGTTGTTCCATTTCTCTGAATTTTCCGATACAGAATTCCTGCTCTTAGCTCATACGTCTTCGCTAAACACTCCTGCAACTCTCCATCATTCAACTGGACTATAATTTCCCTTACACACGAATCACGCTGCTGCTCAGCTACAAGCCAGTTGTTTGTCACCTCTGTCGGGTCGATGCGGACTTCGGGTACTCTATTTGTTGCCTCACATTCAGTGACAATCGGATTTCTGGATAAAAAGGACGCGTGCGCCATGCGATTTTCCTTGCGGTACTCTACAGTGAAATCAAATGATTGCAAATATGCCCACCAACGGTAAACTCTCGGCGTTAGTTCTACTTTAGTACGACTTGCTTTCAATGAATTACAATCTGTAAATATTGCAAACTTTCGACCGTGAAGGTAATGTCGGAAACTTTTTACAGCGTTGTAAACTGCCAGGGTTTCTAATTCGTATGAATGATACCTCGATTCTGGGGGCGATGTACACTTGCTAAAGTATTCGACCACTCTAGGCTTACCGTCTATTTTGTGCATGAGAATGGCACCATAGCCACTTTCACTTGCATCTGTATGCAGCTCTATGGGATATTGTGGATCAAAAATAATTAAAACCGGATCATGAGTTAGTACTGAGATGATCTTCTGACGTATTTCTTCATGCTCAGCTTTCCAAACGAAACTACTAATTTTGGAAGTCAACTGATATAACGGTTTCATCTGTTCAGAGAACTGTGGGACAAATTTAAACTGTGAAACATTCTTTGGTTGAGATAGTCCAGCCAGAGCTTGTATTTTTCGCGTATTTGGTTCAATACTACCGTCCTTGACCAAGTAGCCAAGATATTCTATTTCAGTTTTCAGAAAAGAGCATTTTTTTATATTAAATGAAAATCCTGCTTCCGATAGAGCCTTTAGCACAACTGTCAATCTTTCAAATGCTTACTTTTTTGACCTTGCTACTATCACTACATCATCAATGTAAACAATTGCATAGGAGTACGCCAGGTCACCCAGACAAATTTAAACTGTGAAACATTCTTTGGTTGAGATAGTCCAGCCAGAGCTTGTATTTTTCGCGTATTTGGTTCAATACTACCGTCCTTGACCAAGTAGCCAAGATATTCTATTTCAGTTTTCAGAAAAGAGCATTTTTTTATATTAAATGAAAATCCTGCTTCCGAGAGAGCCTTTAGCACAACTGTCAATCTTTCAAATGCTTACTTTTTTGACCTTGCTACTATCACAACATCATCAATGTAAACAATTGCATAGGAGTACGCCAGGTCACCCAGTGCTCGCGCTATAGCTCGCTGAAAAATCGAAGTGGCATTCTTCAGCCCAAATGGCATAGATAGAAACTCGAACTGGCCCTCAGGGGTTACAAAAGCAGCTCGCTCTATAGATCCTACATCTATTGGAATCTGATAAAACCCACTAGCCATACTAAACAAGAGAAGCAGTCTGTTTTCTTGATCTGATATAAGAGGCAAAGGATATTTGTCAGCCACTGTATTTGCATTTAGCTCTCTATAATCTATGCACAAACGATCACTGCCATCTTTCTTCTTAACTAACAAAATTGGACTCGCAAATGGAGAATTACTTGGACGTATTACATTTGCCGCCAACATTTCTTTGATTTTATCTCTAACTAATTCTTTTTCATCTACGCCAAGTCGATATGGACGTCTCTGCACAGTCTTGTTGGCATCTAATAAACGAATTTCTAATTCTCCAGTCGTGACACGTCTGCTCGGTATTCCAATAATAAAATGTTCAGTGTATTGATCAAAAATGTTCTTCAATTAAGACTTATCATTATCACTTAAATCATATTAAATTTATCAGCATCCATCGTTATGCCAAAGCCAAGTGCCAAGATTTCAGGACCAATCAATATGTCATGTTTCAAATGCTCGTCCATAACTACATTAAACATGATTTCCAAATTAAATTGACAAATGACAAGTTGAAATGCATTTCTGCTTCGTTTGGATTTGCTCCGAACTCGTCCTGTATAGCTTCGGCGAAGTTTTTCGACGTAGTGTGTAGAATGGGTGATGAATCTAGCCACATCGTGGCTGGACCTTTTAGCTTTGTATAAATGGCGAGTAACAGGAACTTCTCGTCCCATTGGTAGGCATCAACCACTTTTTTGACACGATCGATGAACTGGATGACTGAAATGGCGTTGTCGTTGCTGGGATCAAATTCTGGCAAGGTGTTGGCAATTTCCTTGACTGAAGCTTGCCTCACGTTGTTAGAAGCCTGTACAGGAATGCTCTCGTTGTTGTTCTCGTTGATATCCAAATCGATTATTTGGTGCTGTTGCTGATTTCCTGCTGGTGCTGCGTTTCCCATTTGAACGGTAACTAATTGAGCTAACATGTCCTTAAGTTCCTTCATCTCGTTTTGCAATTGTGAAATTGCTGCTGACTGTGCTGACATCGTTTCTTCTGGATGCTTGTTGATACCCACTGCTGCTGGCAGTTCTGCGTCCTCCGATTGTTTAAACTCTATTAGTCTTTGAACCAATTCGACTCTGGTGCCCGAAACTGACACGTTTCTAGATCTCAGCTGGGATCTTAACACGTCGCCTTTAAGTTCTGCTGTCTTCGGCATTTTAATGTCTTTTTAACTACTAAATTGCAAGTTCTCTTTCGGAGCAAGACAACTATATGTACCTCACAAAGTTCTGCATCTGCTTTCTCATTTGACCTTGCTACTATCACTACATCATCAATGTAAACAATTGCATAGGAGTACGCCAGGTCACCCAGACAAATTTAAACTGTGAAACATTCTTTGGTTGAGATAGTCCAGCCAGAGCTTGTATTTTTCGCGTATTTGGTTCAATACTACCGTCCTTGACCAAGTAGCCAAGATATTCTATTTCAGTTTTCAGAAAAGAGCATTTTTTTATATTAAATGAAAATCCTGCTTCCGAGAGAGCCTTTAGCACAACTGTCAATCTTTCAAATGCTTACTTTTTTGACCTTGCTACTATCACAACATCATCAATGTAAACAATTGCATAGGAGTACGCCAGGTCACCCAGTGCTCGCGCTATAGCTCGCTGAAAAATCGAAGTGGCATTCTTCAGCCCAAATGGCATAGATAGAAACTCGAACTGGCCCTCAGGGGTTACAAAAGCAGCTCGCTCTATAGATCCTACATCTATTGGAATCTGATAAAACCCACTAGCCATATCTAAACAAGAGAAGCAGTCTGTTTTCTTGATCTGATATAAGAGGCAAAGGATATTTGTCAGCCACTGTATTTGCATTTAGCTCTCTATAATCTATGCACAAACGATCACTGCCATCTTTCTTCTTAACTAACAAAATTGGACTCGCAAATGGAGAATTACTTGGACGTATTACATTTGCCGCCAACATTTCTTTGATTTTATCTCTAACTAATTCTTTTTCATCTACGCCAAGTCGATATGGACGTCTCTGCACAGTCTTGTTGGCATCTAATAAACGAATTTCTAATTCTCCAGTCGTGACACGTCTGCTCGGTATTCCAATAATAAAATGTTCAGTGTATTGATCAAAAATGTTCTTCAATTAAGACTTATCATTATCACTTAAATCATATTAAATTTATCAGCATCCATCGTTATGCCAAAGCCAAGTGCCAAGATTTCAGGACCAATCAATATGTCATGTTTCAAATGCTCGTCCATAACTACATTAAACATGATTTCCAAATTAAATTGACAAATTTGTATGGTGGACAGTATTTGTAAATTACAGTGTACAACGTTTATTCCAATTCCTTTTAGAATGACTAAATTATTAAATCTTATTCCGGCAAGTTTGACTGCTAACTTTTCCTTTATTAAGAATGGAAAGGCCTCACCAAATTGATATAAAAAAAATTCCTTTCGGCTCCAACACTGCACAGACATCTACTCGCTTCTCGTTCATACTGCTACTCGATGCTGCTGTTGCCTTCATACATGCGGATGCAATATGACCGACGCTTCCACATTTAAAGCAAGTCACTCCAGTCCAGTCTCGTCCCGCCAGTGGTCTTCCAAACGATTGATTTGGTTGTGATTGTTCTGCCTTCCTTTTACGGCATTCCAGCACTTTGTGTCCGGAAATTCCACAGTAATAGCACTTCATCGGTGTATGTACCTTGAATCTCTTCCTGTCGGGGCCTATCGAAAGATCTGAAGCCAGATGCTCACTTCGCTTGCTTTATGCATACGCCTTCAACTGTTCGTTATATTGGTGGTGAACAGTAGACGCTGCAGTCTAGTATCGATTTGTGACGTGTGTGCCATCACGAAAGAAACAGATATTCCCTCGATGTCCATCGACTTCCATTTCGTCAAAAGTGACGTCACTAATCGGCTACCGTACGCTGACTAACACTCGCCCGTTTTCGGCCGTCCGTTGAGAATGTTCAACAAGGTGGCGGCCGGCGTCTCAGAATCGTCGTAGCGCTGAACAAACAACTCTTGGAATTGTGGCCAGGTAATACCAGCATAGCTGATCTGTGCAAGCCATTGGGAAGCGCTCCCTTCTAGTGCTCCACTCAGCGACATAACCAGCGCACTGCCCTCCAGAGGATGCTCCGTGAGAATCATGTCGGCTGTTTTGCACCACTTTCGCTGTAATCGTCTTCCCATCGATTTCTAAATCCACAGTCATCGCTTCTGTAAGAATACATGATCCTCCGCAAATGCCTCTAATCTTCATAGAGCACTTGTGGCGTTTGGCGTTAATTTGCTCGGCAACTGATTGTCGGATGAGACTGGCTTGACTACCTGTGTCGATGAAGACGCTATAATCGTGCGAGTGTACGCAGATTTTCCTCGTGAAAAGTTTGTCCTGATTTGCGGCTCCGCAACGCATAACAGTGGTGGCTTGGCAACTTCCATTTGGCTCGTGGAACTTGTTGCATTTGGTACAGCGTGACTTTTTCTTCTCCTTCTGACACGAATTAGCAGTGTCCCCTTTCTCCGCAGTTTTAACATATTACGGATTCCTTTGTCCTTGGTGGTTTAATATCGCTGTCCTGCTTCTGCTCGAAGCTGCTGGCTTTCGCTGAATACTCTTTCTTGCTCGTACCTGACCGACCTCGATTAACGAAGTACGATTCGGCTGCATCTCGAAGGTGTTTCATTGTGGCGAAATGAATTGCTGCAATACTGTTTTGCAATTGTCGATGTTGTAGACCTGAGCGAACATATCTGATGATCTCTGCCTCGCTGAGCTTGTAACGCACCCCAAGGGCTGACATCCTGAAACAGTACTCCTTTACCGTCTCCTTTGATAGCCTGGTTGCATTGGCCAAGTTGAAATGCATTTCTGCTTCGTTTGGATTTGCTCCGAACTCGTCCTGTATAGCTTCGGCGAAGTTTTTCGACGTAGTGTGTAGAATGGGTGATGAATCTAGCCACATCGTGGCTGGACCTTTTAGCTTTGTATAAATGGCGAGTAACAGGAACTTCTCGTCCCATTGGTAGGCATCAACCACTTTTTTGACACGATCGATGAACTGGATGACTGAAATGGCGTTGTCGTTGCTGGGATCAAATTCTGGCAAGGTGTTGGCAATTTCCTTGACTGAAGCTTGCCTCACGTTGTTAGAAGCCTGTACAGGAATGCTCTCGTTGTTGTTCTCGTTGATATCCAAATCGATTATTTGGTGCTGTTGCTGATTTCCTGCTGGTGCTGCGTTTCCCATTTGAACGGTAACTAATTGAGCTAACATGTCCTTAAGTTCCTTCATCTCGTTTTGCAATTGTGAAATTGCTGCTGACTGTGCTGACATCGTTTCTTCTGGATGCTTGTTGATACCCACTGCTGCTGGCAGTTCTGCGTCCTCCGATTGTTTAAACTCTATTAGTCTTTGAACCAATTCGACTCTGGTGCCCGAAACTGACACGTTTCTAGATCTCAGCTGGGATCTTAACACGTCGCCTTTAAGTTCTGCTGTCTTCGGCATTTTAATGTCTTTTTAACTACTAAATTGGCAGTTCTCTTTCGGAGCAAGACAACTATATGTACCTCACAAAGTTCTGCATCTGCTTTCTCATTTGACCAATTCACACAATCACCTGGTATGCATGTATGTGCTCCGGCCTCTAGAGAATTGTGACTTGCATCGACTTGTGAAATTCACCAATACTCACAGAAGTGATCCCACTTCTGAACTGAGAAGGGTAGCTATTAAGTGGTGTAGGTTTTATTTAGGATAGTTGTGTTGGATATATCGTTACATGTAGAAATTATAATTCAAAGTGTTCTGCACACGTTCTGCTCTGGAGTCTATCTTTGTCTCGACTTCTTTCCATTTTTAGAGTCTGGTAACATAGGTACTGATTCCACACTAATCTAGGAAGGTTTGGTATATACTATATTAGGTGCTGTTCACAATCGATAGGTATTGACGAACTAATACAATTCAGTTAAAATTTTGTATCTAGCATGTAAATTGTGGGCGCCAGTGGATTGGTTTGTGGGCGTTAGAGTGGGCGTGGCAATATTTTTTTGGATCAATCGATAGGTATTGACGAGACTAATACATTTTAGTTAAATTTTTTTATCTAGCATGAAAATTGTGGGCGCCACAGGTTTGGACGGTTTGTGGGCGTTAGAGTGGTCGTGGCATATTCGCGTAACAAACTTGCGCTGCGTATAAGGCTACGAAATCTAAATCTAAGATCTCATTTCTCTATCTTTGAAAGTTTCCGAAATATCCGCGTTCATACTAACGATTTTTTTAAGTTTGTGACGCTTTGAGGGCGTTGAATTGGGCGTGGCAAACTTTTTTTTGTCAATCGATAGATATTGATAAGAACAATACATTTCAGCTAAAATTTTTATTCTAGCATCAAAACTGTAGGAGCCACAGTTTTGGGCGATTTGTGGGCGTTAGAGTGGGCGTGCCACATTGCTGAAACAAACTTGCGCTGAGCAGGAATCTCAGGAATCTGCATGCCTAATCCCAGTATTGTAGCTCTTATAGTATCCGATATCTCTATGTTTATACGGACAGACGACATGGCTAGGTTGATTCGGCAAGTGATCCTGATCAAGAATATATATACTTTATGAGGTGGGAAACGCATCCTTTTGCCTTTTACATACATTCCGACGAATCTATAAAAATTGACTGAAGCCTAAAGGCTCCTGTTGTCGCCACTTGTAAGGTGTTTCGGTTTTCCATGACGATATTTAAAAATTCAATATTTGGTGTTGGGCCAGGGGAATAATTAATCCGGACATCGGCCAGTGATTGTGGTCCTCTGACCGCGTAGTAAAGGGCTATGTCAATCCCGTCCAAAAAAGTTGTCCAGGACTACTTTGTTGACTGGCTGTTATCTCTACGGATCTCACTGGGTCTGGTCAGGTCTGGAATGGAATGCTTATTTATTATGGCCTCACTCCCAAACTCAGACCATTTACCTAGTATATTTCCGGCACAGGCTTCCCAGCGAATCCTCCAAAAATTACTGGTTTTTGTTTTTTTGTCTTTATTAAAAAAATAATATTTTATGTTGTGATTCACTAGCGCGCTGCTGCAGCTTGACTAATTTTTGCAATTTGTATTAGCTTATTAAGAGAGACTTAAATATCTTTCTTCGAGCGCAGCAGCTATAACGCCCTTGACCGAGACTTTGACTATGACTTTCGCTATCGTCAACCCGAATTCCGAGCCTCCGTTACTCGAATTTTCCGGGTCAACGGCCGGATAATATTCGGGTGACCAGGTCAAACCAAACCATATTATATATGGCATTTAAGCAACCCTGTGTTCAATATCGCTATCGATGGGCCGGCCACAACATTGTACATGTGGTATTTTGTTGGTCACACTTCGCGGTCACATTTAACGGCTTGGATATTTCCATAAGCCAGAGATCGAGAACTGGAAAAAACTGAGGGACTTGATTAAAGAGACTTAATTTAATTAATTAATTTTCGGGGGTTCTTATATGAACTAAGTATAGTTAAATGAAGCAAATTTGTAAACCATCATTAAAAAAGAACCATAAAACGGAGATATTTTATCTATTATAGTTATAAATTCATTATCACTTTATCTTTATTTTCATATTTATACCCGTTACTCGTAGAGTAAAAGGGAAGGAAGCGTTTCCGACCATATAAAGTATATACATTATTGATCAGGATCATTAGCCGAATTGATCTAGCCATGTCCGTCTGTTCGTCTGTCTGACTGTCCGTCTGTCAGAGCCAGAGTGTTGGGGCTTCGAATATGCTGTTTTTACTAATACGCCACCAAACCGCCAGGTTCGCTATTGGCTAGTTGGCGCTGCAGGCCACGTGGCGCAATATAATTAGAAGATAGGTAGCGCTAATGACTAGGTGTGTAACGGGTATCTAATAGTCGAGGCCATCGACTACAGCGTATTCTCTTGTTTTAAAATTATTTATGTTAGGTTAGGTTAGGGCGGCTGTCGGACTGTAGTCCGACACACTTAGACCTCTATGGTTCCATTGTGATACCGCATGATCTCGTTCTAACTTATAACTTATAACTTAGCTTAAATGTTTATACCCGTTACTCGTAGAGTAAAAGGGTATACTAGATTCGTCGGAAAGTATGTAACAGGCAGAAGGAAGCGTTTCCGACCCCACAAAGTATATATATTCTTGATCAGGATCACTAGCCGAGTCGATCTAGCCATGTCCGTCTGTCCGTCTGTCTGTCCGTCCGGATGAACGCTAAGATCTCGGAAACTATGGGAGCTAGGCTTTTGAGATTTGGCGTGCAGATTCCTGAGCTTCTTACGCAGCGCAAGTTTTTTTCAGCAATGTGCCACGCCCACTCCAACGCCCACAAACCGCCCAAAACTGGCTCCTTCAGTTTTGATGCTAGAATAAAAATTTTAACTGAAATGTATTGTTCTCATCAATACCTATCGATTGATTCAAAAGAAAGTTTGCCACGCCCACTTTAACGCCCACAAACCGCAAAAACCTGTGACGCCCACCATTTTCATGCTAGATAAAAAATTTTAACTGAAATGTATTGGTCTCGTCGATACCTATCGATTGATCCAAAAAAAAATTTGCCACGCCCACTCTAACGCCCATAACGCTTTAATCTGTATACCGCCGGTAGGTGGCGCATTTTAATCTCGCTTTACTGCTTGCATATCTCCATTTAGCTGAGTAACGGGTATCTGATAGTCGAGGTACTCGACTATAGCGTTCTTCCTTGTTTAACCTGTGTTTAGCTGATCAGCATGTCTTCCACCCGGGAGATTTAATTAAAGCACTTACGTTTTTCAGATTAATCTCCGATATTTCGGTAAGGTCGTCGATAAAGGAGTTTCCTAAGTGTCTCATTCTGAGTCTGCATAGGGCTGGACAGAAGCAGGTGTTCTACCGTTTCTTCTTCTTCATCCTACAGAAGTCATTTTTTGGGTCTTTTAGCCTGCCGGCATGTGTGCCAACTAGCCAGTGCCCTGTAAGAGCTCGAATCAGCATGCCACACTCTGTGCGGCTGAATTTGAGTAATTCCGAGGTTTTTCTATTGTTTATCACAGGCCGTGTATTGTTAGAGAAACGATACTTTGGTGCGTTTTGCCAATGGGTGTTGGCTAGTTTGTTAAATAAGTTTTTTATATTTAGCTTGCAAGTTGCCATGGGCATACCGTTCTCCTTTCCTGGGAGGAGAGGCTTGATGGTGCCCTGCCCGGCTAACTTGTCCGCTATGCAGTTGCCTACGATATCCCGGTGACCCGGAACCCATATAAGACTGATGGTAAACTGATAACCCATCTCTTGGAGAGATCTTCGACAGTCTGCTATTGTACTATATATATTTAGGTGTCTTATTTTCTTAGGAGGCTTATTTTCCCTAAACAGGTTAGTGTCACTTTTATAGCGTAAACCTCCGCTTGGAAGACGCTAAAGTGGTCCGGGAGCCTGAATGACTTCCTGATATCTAATTGTTCGGAGGTGTATACTCTCCGCCAACTTGTCCTTCTAATATAAAGCCATCTGTATAGAAGCAGATTGCGTCCGTCGTGCCCGGTCGGCCCTGCTCCCATTCCTCTTTATCTGGAATCAGGGTGTGTGACTATATTCAATGGATTTGCATAGATCCGTTATCTTCGGAATCGATTTATCATGCTGGAGAATTTTAGCATGGCCATAAAATTGGGCTTTCCACTGCCCGGTGTCCCTCACTCGAATAGCTGCCGATTTGGCCCTTTCCATGCCTGCTAAGTCCAGGCTAGGGAGGTTCAAGATCGCATTCAGCGCTTCATTTGGGGTGGTTCGAAGGGCTCCACTAATACACAAAGCCGCCATTCGCTGTACTTTGTTTAGAGGAGTCAGTATGCATTGTTTGTGTAGAGCGGTCCACCACAGAGCTTGACTACCGCTGTGTTTATCCAGTTGACTATTCTAAGGACATGCCCCATATTAGCCAAATTGCTTTTTTACAGGAGTAAAGTGCAATGGTCGCTTTCTTGGTTCTCTCTTGGTTATTTAAGCCCCATTTGAGGTGCTTATCTAATACTAACTCCAAGTATCTGGCGTGATCGCTAAAAGATAGATTACAATTGTTAAGAATAGGTGGGTTGAGTTGTTGAATTTTGTATCTATTTGTAAATAGAACAAGCTCCGTTTTTGAGGGATTTACCCCAAGTCCGTTCTCTATCGTCCATTCCGATAGTATTTTAAGTTTAGCGGTCATAAGATCGCAGTGTTTGTGGATATTTTCCATTAAAGATGATGGCGACGTCGTCTGCGTATGCCACAACCTTACAACCTTCTCCTTCCGGAATCGGCAGTAGTTTATTTACTGCAATATTCCACAGGAGGGGTGATAGTACACCTCCTTGCGGGGTGCCTCTGTTCACTAGTCTAGTCTGTGTTGAGGTTCCTAGCGTGGCTTTGACCACTCTGGTTATCAGCAATTTATGGATCAACCCCACCATTGGCAGCTCAACCCCTAGTTCTGTGAGAGATTCTGTTATAGCAATGGGAAGCACGTTAATGAAGGCTCCCTCTATGTCAAGGAAGGCGATCAATGTGTATTCCTTGATGCTGAGTGATTTTTCGATGCTGCTTACCACCAAGTGTAGCGCCGATTCGGTTGACTTACCTTTGGTATAAACGTGTTGTGCCTCTGACATTTGTGTCGGGTCGATAGTGGCCCTTATGTGTACGCTTATTATTTTTTCAAAGCTCTTAACCAGGAATTATCTTAGGCTTATTGGACTAAAGTCCTTAAAATTATTTATTTCAGAAACTTTTTCATGCCGCTTTTTTCCGATCCCACTTCTGAACTGAGAAGGGTAGCTATTGAGTGGTGTAGGTTTCATTTAGGATAGTTGTGTTGGATATATCGTTACATATAAAAGTGTTCTGCACACGTTCTGCTCTGGAGTCTATCTCTGTCTCGACTACTTTCCATTTTTAGAGTCTGGTAACATAACTAAAAGGTACTGATTCCACACTAATCTAAGAAGGTTTGGTATATACTATATTAGGCGATTTTCACAATCGATAGGTATTGACGAACTAATGCAATTCAGTTAAAATTTTGTATCTAGCATGTAAATTGTGGGCGCCAGTGGATTGGTTTGTGGGCGTTAGAGTGGGCGTGGCAATATTTTTTTGGATCAATCGATAGGTATTGACGAGACTAATGCATTTTAGTTAAATTTTTTTATCTAGCATGAAAATTGTGGGCCCCACAGGTTTGGACGGTTTGTGGGCGTTATAGTGGTCGTGGCATTTTCGCGTAACAAACTTGCGCTGCGTATAAGGCTACGAAATCTAAATCTGAGATCCCATTTCTCTATCTTTGAAATATTCCGAAATATCCACGTTCATATTAACGATTTTTTGAAGTTTGTGGGCGCTTTGTGGGCGTTGAAGTGGGCGTGGCAAACTTTTTTTTGCCAATCGATAGATATTGATAAGAACAATACATTTCAGCTAAAATTTTTATTCTAGCATAAAAATTGTAGGAGCCACAGTTTTGGGCGATTCGTGGGCGTTAGAGTGGGCGTAGAACATTGCTGAAACAAACTTGCGCTAAGCAGGAATCTCAGGAATCTGCATGCATAATCCCAGTATTGTAGCTCTTATAGTATCCAATATCTCTGTGTTTATACGGACAGACGACATGGCTAGGTTGATTCGGCTGGTGATCCTGATCAAGAATATATATACTTTATGAGGTGGGAAACGCATCCTTCTGCCTTTTACATACTTTCCGACGAATCTAGTATACCCTTTTACTCTACGAGTAACGGGTATAAAAATTGACTGAAGCCTAAAGGCTCCTGTTGGCGCCACTTGTAAGGTGTTTCGGTTTTCCATGACGATATTTAAAAATTCAATATTTGGTGTTGGGCCAGGTGAATAATAAATCCGGACATCGGCCAGTGATTGTGGTCCTTTGACCGCGTAGTAAAGGGCTATGTCAATCCCGTCCAAAAAAAGTTCTCCAGGACAACTTTGTTGACTGGCTGTTATCTCTACGGATCTCACTGGGTCTGGTAAGGTCTGGAATGGAAAGCTTATTAATTATGGCCTCACTCCCAAACTCAGACCACTTACCTAGGATATTTCCGGCACCGGCTTCCCAGCGGATCCTCCAAAAATTACTGGTTTTTGTTTTTTTGTCTTTATTAAAAAAATAATATTTTATGTTGTGATTCACTAGCGCGCTGCTGCAGCTTGACTAATTTTTGCAATTTGTATTAGCTTATTAACAGAGACTTAAATATCTTTCTTCGAGCGCAGCAGCTATAACGCCCTTGACCGAGTCTTTGACTATGACTTTCGCTACCGTCAACGCCTCCGTTACTCGAATTTTCCGGGTCAACGACCGGATAACATTCGAGTGACCAGGTCAAACCAAACCATATTATATTTTGTATTTAAGCAACCCTGTGTTCAATATCGCTATCGATGGGCCGGCCATAACATTGTACGTGTGGTATTTTGTTGGTCACACTTCGTGGTCAGATTTAACGGCATGGATATTTCCATAAGCCAGAGATCGAGAACTGGAAAAAACTGAGGGAATTGATTAAAGAGGCTTAATTTAATTAATTAATTTTCCGGGGTTCTTATATGAACTAAGTATAGTTAAATGAAGCAAATTTGTAAACCATCATTAAAAAAGAACCATAAAACGGAGATATTTTATCTATTATAGTTATAATTTCATTATCATTTTATTTTTATTTTCATATTTATACCCGTTACTCGTAGAGTAAAAGGGAAGGAAGCGTTTCCGACCATATAAAGTATATACATTATTGATCAGGATCATTAGCCGAATTGATCTAGCCATGTCCGTCTGTTCGTCTGTCTGACTGTACGTCTGTCAGAGCCAGAGTGTTGGGACTTCAAATATGCTGTTTTTACTAATACGCCACCAAACCGCCAGGTGCGCTATTGGCTAGTTGGCGCTGCAGGCCAAGTGGCGCAATATAATAAGAAGATAGGTAGCGCTAATGACTAGGTGTGTAACGGGTATCTAATAGTCGAGGCCATCGACTACAGCGTATTCTCTTGTTTTAAAATTATTTAGGTTAGGTTAGGTTAGGTTAGGGCGGCTGTCGGACTGTAGTCCGACACACTTAGACCTCTATGGCCGCATGATCTCGTTCTAACTTATAACTTATAACTTAACTTATATGTTTTAACCTGTGTTTAGCTGATCAGCATGTCTTCCACCCGGGAGATTTAATTAAAGCACTTACGTTTTTCAGATTAATCTCCGATATTTCGGTAAGGTCGTCGGTGAAGGAGTTTCCTAAGTGTCTCATTCTGAGTCTGCATAGGGCTGGACAGAAGCAGGTGTTCTACCGTTTCTTCTTTTTCTTCATCCCTGCAGCTTCTACAGAAGTCATTTTTTGGGTCTTTTAGCCTGCCGGCATGTGTGCCAACTAGCCAGTGCCCTGTAAGAGCTCGAATCAGCATGCCACACTCTGTGCGGCTGAATTTGAGTAATTCCGAGGTTTTTCTATTGTTTATCACAGGCCATGTCTTGTTAGAGAAACGATACTGTGGTGCGTTTTGCCAATGGGTGTTGGCTAGTTTGTTAAATAAGTTTTTTATATTTAGCTTGCAAGTTGTCATGGGCATACCGTTCTCCTTTCCTGGGAGGAGAGGCTTGATGGTGCCCTGCCCGGCTAACTTGTCCGCTATGCAGTTGCCTACGATATCCCGGTGACCCGGAACCCATATAAGACTGATGGTTAACTGATAACCCATCTCATGGAGAGATCTTCTACAGTCTGCTATTGTACTATATATATTTAGGTGTCCTCTTTGGAGGCTTATTTTCCCTAAACAGGTTAGTGTCACTTTTATAGCGTAAACCTCCGCTTAGAAGACGCTACAGTGGTCCGGGAGCCTGAATGACTTCCTGATATCTAATTGTTCGGAGGTGTATTCTCTCCGCCAACTTGTCCTTCTAATATAAAGCCATCTGTATAGAAGCAGATTGCGTCCGTCGTGCCCGGTCGGCCCTGCTCCCATTCCTCTTTATCTGGAATCAGGGTGTGTGACTATATTCAATGGATTTGCATAGATCCGTTATCTTCGGAATCGATTTATCATGCTGGAGAATTTTAGCATGGCCATAAAATTGGGCTTTCCACTGCCCGGTGTCCCTCAGTCGAATAGCTGCCGATTTGGCCCTTTCCATGCCTGCTAAGTCCAGGCTAGGGAGGTTCAAGATCGCATTCAGCGCTTCATTTGGGGTGGTTCGAAGGGCTCCACTAATACACAAAGCCGCCATTCGCTGTACTTTGTTTAGAGGAGTCAGTATGCATTGTTTGTGTAGAGCGGTCCACCACAGAGCTTGACTACCGCTGTGTTTATCCAGTTGACTATTCTAAGGACATGCCCCATATTAGCCAAATTGCTTTTTTACAGGAGTAAAGTGCAATGGTCGCTTTCTTGGTTCTCTCTTGGTTATTTAAGCCCCATTTGAGGTGCTTATCTAATACTAACTCCAAGTATCTGGCGTGATCGCTAAAAGATAGATTACAATTGTTAAGAATAGGTGGGTTGAGTTGTGGAATTTTGTATCTATTTGTAAATAGAACAATTTCCGTTTTTGAGGGAGTTACCCCAAGTCCGTTCTCTATCGTCCATTCCGATAGTATTTTAAGTTTAGCGGTCATAAGATCGCAGTGTTTGTGGGTATTTTCCATTAAAGATGATGGCGACGTCGTCTGCGTATGCCACAACCTTACAACCTTCTCCTTCCGGAATCCGCAGTAGTTTATTTACTGCAATATTCCACAGGAGGGGTGATAGTACACCTCCTTGCGGGGTGCCTCTGTTCACTAGTCTAGTCTGTGTTGAGGTTCCTAGTGTGGCTTTGACCACTCTGGTTATCAGCAATTTATGGATCAACCCCACCATTGGCGGCTCAACCCCTAGTTCTGTGAGAGATTCTGTTATAACAATGGGATGCACGTTAATGAAGGCTCCCTCTATGTCAAGGAAGGCGATCAATGTGTATTCCTTGATGCTGAGTGATTTTTCGATGCTGCTTACCACCAAGTGTAGCGCCGATTCGGTTGACTTACCTTTGGTATAAACGTGTTGTGCCTCTGACATTTGTGTCGGGTCGATAGTGGCCCTTATGTGTACGCTTATTATTCTTTCAAAGCTCTTAACCAGGAATTATCTTAGGCTTATTGGACTAAAGTCCTTAAAATTATTTATTTCAGAAACTTTTTCATGCCGCTTTTTTCCGATCCCACTTCTGAACTGAGAAGGGTAGCTATTGAGTGGTGTAGGTTTCATTTAGGATAGTTGTGTTGGATATATCGGTACATATAGAAATTATAATTAAAAGTGTTCTGCACACGTTCTGCTCTGGAGTCTATCTCTGTCTCGACTACTTTCCATTTTTAGAGTCTGGTAACATAACTAAAAGGTACTGATTCCACACTAATCTAAGAATGTTTGGTATATACTATATTAGGCGATTTTCACAATCGATAGGTATTGACGAACTAATGCAATTCAGTTAAAATTTTGTATCTAGCATGTAAATTGTGGGCGCCAGTGGATTGGTTTGTGGGCGTTAGAGTGGGCGTGGCAATATTTTTTTGGATCAATCGATAGGTGACGAGACTAATACATTTTAGTTAAATTTTTTTATCTAGCATGAAAATTGTGGGCGCCACAGGTTTGGACGGTTTGTGGGCGTTATAGTGGTCGTGGCATATTCGCGTAATAAACTTGCGCTGCGTATAAGGCTACGAAATCTAAATCTGAGATCCCATTTCTCTATCTTTAAAATATTCCGAAATATCCACGTTCATATTAACGATTTTTTGAAGTTTGTGGGCGCTTTGTGGGCGTTGAAGTGGGCGTGGCAAACTTTTTTTTGCCAATCGATAGATATTGATAAGAACAATACATTTCAGCTAAAATTTTTATTCTAGCATAAAAATTGTAGGAGCCACAGTTTTGGGCGATTTGTGGGCGTTAGAGTGGGCGTAGAACATTGCTGAAACAAACTTGCGCTGAGCAGGAATCTCAGGAATCTGCATGTATAATCCCAGTATTGTAGCTCTTATAGTATCCGATATCTCTGTGTTTATACGGACAGACGACATGGCTAGGTTGATTCGGCTAGTGATCCTGATCAAGAATATATATACTTTATGAGGTGGGAAACGCATCCTTCTGCCTTTTACATACTTTCCGACGAATCTAGTATACCCTTTTACTCTACGAGTAACGGGTATAAAAATTGACTGAAGCCTAAAGGCTCCTGTTGGCGCCACTTGTAAGGTGTTTCGGTTTTCCATGACGATATTTAAAAATTCAATATTTGGTGTTGGGCCAGGTGAATAATAAATCCGGACATCGGCCAGTGATTGTGGTCCTCTGACCGCTTAGTAAAGGGCTATGTCAATCCTGTCCAAAAAAAGTTCTCCAGGACAACTTTGTTGACTGGCTGTTATCTCTACGGATCTCACTGGGTCTGGTCAGGTATGGAATGGAAAGCTTATTAATTATGGCCTCACTCCCAAACTCAGACCACTTACCTAGGATATTTCCGGCACCGGCTTCCCAGCGGATCCTCCAAAAATTACTGGATTTGTTTTTTTGTCTTTATTAAAAAAATAATATTTTATGTTGTGATTCACTAGCGCGCTGCTGCAGCTTGACTAATTTTAGCAAGATTTTAAAAAGAACATAACTTTAATTTTTTTTAGCTTATTAAGAGAGACTTAAATATCTTTCTTCGAGCGCAGCAGCTATAACGCCCTTGACCGAGTCTTTGACTATGACTTTCGCTATCGTCAACGCCTCCGTTACTCGAATTTTCCGGGTCAACGGCCGGATAACATTCGGGTGACGAGGTCAAACCAAACCATATTATATTTGGTATTTAAGCAACCCTGTGTTCAATATCGCTATCGATGGGCCGGCCACAACATTGTACATGTGGTATTTTGTTGGTCACACTTCGCGGTCAGATTTAACGGCATGGATATTTCCATAAGCCAGAGATCGAGAACTGGAAAAAACTGAGGGAATTGATTAAAGAGGCTTAATTTAATTAATTAATTTTCCGGGGTTCTTATATGAACTAAGTATAGTTAAATGAAGCAAATTTGAAATCCATCATTAAAAAAGAACCATAAAACGGAGATATTTTATCTATTATAGTTATAATTTCATTATCACTTTATCTTTATTTTCATATTTATACCCGTTACTCGTAGAGTAAAAGGGAAGGAAGCGTTTCCGACCATATAAAGTATATACATTAGCCGAATTGATCTAGCCATGTCCGTCTGTTCGTCTGTCTGACTGTCCGTCTGTCAGAGCCAGAGTGTTGGGACTTCGAATATGCTGTTTTTACTAATACGCCACCAAACCGCCAGGTTCGCTATTGGCTAGTTGGCGCTGCAGGCCACGTGGCGCAATATAATAAGAAGATAGGTAGCGCTTATGACTAGGTGTGTCGAGGCCATCGACTACAGCGTATTCTCTTGTTTTAAAATTATTTAGGTTAGGTTAGGTTAGGTTAGGGTGGCTGTCGGACTGTAGATCGACACACTTAGACCTCTATGGGTCCATTGTGATACCGCATGATCTCGTTCTAACTTATAACTTATAACTTAAC
The DNA here is from genome assembly GCF_043229965.1 of Drosophila suzukii. NCBI lineage: Eukaryota > Metazoa > Arthropoda > Insecta > Diptera > Drosophilidae > Drosophila > Drosophila suzukii. Next base: position 466,205 of record NW_027255938.1, on the reverse strand, counting down.
TTATATGTTTTAACCTGTGTTTAGCTGATCAGCAGGTTAGTGCCACTTTTATAGCGTAAACCTCCGCTTGGAAGTCGCGACAGTGGTCCGGGAGCCTGAATGACTTTCTGATATCTAATTGTTCGGAGGTGTATACTCTCCGCCAACTTGTCCTTCTAATATAAAGCCATCTGTATAGAAGCAGATTGCGTCTGTCCTGCCCGGTCGGCCCTGCTCCCATTCCTCTTTATCTGGAATCAGGGTGTGTGACTATATTCAATGGATTTGCATAGATCCGTTATCTTCGGAATCGATTTATCATGCTGGAGAATTTTAGCATGGCCATAAAATTGGGCTTTCCACTGCCCGGTGTCCCTCAGTCGAATAGCTGCCGATTTGGCCCTTTCCATGCCTGCTAAGTCCAGGCTGGGGAGGTTCAAGATCGCATTCAGCGCTTCATTTGGGGTGGTTCGAAGGGCTCCACTAATACACAAAGCCGCCATTCGCTGTACTTTGTTTAGAGGAGTCAGTATGCATTGTTTGTGTAGAGCGGTCCACCACAGAGCTTGACTACCGCTGTGTTTATCCAGTTGACTATTCTAAGGACATGCCCCATATTAGCCAAATTGCTTTTTTACAGGAGTAAAGTGCAATGGTCGCTTTCTTGGTTCTCTCTTGGTTATTTAAGCCCCATTTGAGGTGCTTATCTAATACTAACTCCAAGTATCTGGCGTGATCGCTAAAAGATAGATAACAATTGTTAAGAATAGGTGGGTTGAGTTGTGGAATTTTGTATCTATTTGTAAATAGAACAATTTCCGTTTTTGAGGGATTTACCCCAAGTCCGTTCTCTATCGTCCATTCCGATAGTATTTTAAGTTTAGCGGTCATAAGATCGCAGTGTTTGTGGATATTATCCATTACAGATGATGGCGACGTCGTCTGCGTATGCCACAACCTTACAACCTTCTCCTTTCGGAATCGGCAGTAGTTTATTTACTGCAATATTCCACAGGAGGGGTGATAGTACACCTCCATGCGGGGTGCCTCTGTTGTTGAGGTCCCTAGTGTGGCTGTGACCACTCTGGTTATCAGCAATTTATGGATCAACCCCACCATTGGCGGCTCAACCCCTAGTTCTGTGAGAGATTCTGTTATAGCAATGGGAAGCACGTTAATGAAGGCTCCCTTTATGTCAAGGAAGGCGATCAGTGTGTATTCCTTGATGCTGAGTGATTTTTCGATGCTGCTTACCACCAAGTGTAGCGCCGATTCGGTTGACTTACCTTTGGTATAAACGTGTTGTGCCTCTGACATTTGTGTCGGGTCGATAGCGGCCCTTATGTGTACGCTTATCATTCTTTCAAAGCTCTTAACCAGGAATTTTCTTAGGCTTATTGGACTAAGGTCCTTAAAATTATTTATTTCAGAAACTTTTTCATGCCGCTTTTTTCCGATCCCACTTCTGAACTGAGAAGGGTAGCTATTGAGTGGTGTAGGTTTCATTTAGGATAGTTGTGTTGGATATATCGTTACATATAGAAATTATAATTAAAAGTGTTCTGCACACGTTCTGCTCTGGAGTCTATCTCTGTCTCGACTACTTTCCATTTTTAGAGTCTGGTAACATAACTAAAAGGTACTGATTCCACACTAATCTAAGAATGTTTGGTATATACTATATTAGGCGATTTTCACAATCGATAGGTATTGACGAACTAATGCAATTCAGTTAAAATTTTGTATCTAGCATGTAAATTGTGGGCGCCAGTGGATTGGTTTGTGGGCGTTAGAGTGGGCGTGGCAATATTTTTTTGGATCAATCGATAGGTATTGACGAGACTAATACATTTTAGTTAAATTTTTTTATCTAGCATGAAAATTGTGGGCGCCACAGGCTTGGACGGTTTGTGGGCGTTATAGTGGTCGTGGCATATTCGCGTAACAAACCTGCGCTGCGTATAAGGCTACGAAATCTAAATCTGAGATCCCATTTCTCTATCTTTGAAATACTCCGAAATATCCACGTTCATATTAACGATTTTTTGAAGTTTGTGGGCGCTTTGTGGGCGTTGAAGTGGGCGTGGCAAACTTTTTTTTGCCAATCGATAGATATTGATAAGAACAATACATTTCAGCTAAAGTTTTTATTCTAGCATAAAAATTGTAGGAGCCACAGTTTTGGGCGATTTGTGGGCGTTAGAGTGGGCGTGGAACATTGCTGAAACAAACTTGCGCTGAGCAGGAATCTCAGGAATCTGCATGCATAATCCCAGTATTGTAGCTCTTATAGTATCCGATATCTCTGTGTTTATACGGACAGACGACATGGCTAGGTTGATTCGGCTAGTGATCCTGATCAAGAATATATATACTTTATGAGGTGGGAAACGCATCCTTCTGCCTTTTACATACTTTCCGACGAATCTAGTATACCCTTTTACTCTACGAGTAACGGGTATAAAAATTGACTGAAGCCTAAAGGCTCCTGTTGTCGCCACTTGTAAGGTGTTTCGCATTTCCATGACGATATTTAAAAATTCAATATTTGCTGTTGGGCCAGGTGAATAATTAATCCGGACATCGGACAGTGATTGTGGTCCTCTGACCGCGTAGTAAAGGGCTATGTCAATCCCGTCCAAAAAAAGTTCTCCAGGACAACTTTGTTGACTGGCTGTTATCTCTACGGATCTCACTGGGTCTGGTCAGGTATGGAATGGAAAGCTTATTAATTATGGCCTCACTCCCAAACTCAGACCACTTACCTAGGATATTTCCGGCACCGGCTTCCCAGCGGATCCTCCAAAAATTACTGGTTTTTGTTTTTTTGTCTTTATTAAAAAAATAATATTTTATGTTGTGATTCACTAGCGCGCTGCTGCAGCTTGACTAATTTTAGCAAGATTTTAAAAAGAACATAACTTTAATTTTTTTTAGCTTATTAAGAGAGACTTAAATATCTTTCTTCGAGCGCAGCAGCTATAACGCCCTTGACCGAGTCTTTGACTATGACTTTCGCTATCGTCAACGCCTCCGTTACTCGAATTTTCCGGGTCAACGGCCGGATAACATTCGGGTGACGAGGTCAAACCAAACCATATTATATTTGGTATTTAAGCAACCCTGTGTTCAATATCGCTATCGATGGGCCGGCCACAACATTGTACATGTGGTATTTTGTTGGCCACACTTCGCGGTCACATTTAACGGCTTGGATATTTCCATAAGCCAGAGATCGAGAACTGGAAAAAACTGAGGGACTTGATTAAAGAGACTTAATTTAATTAATTATTTTCCGGGGTTCTTATATGAACTAAGTATAGTTAAATGAAGCAAATTTGAAATCCATCATTAAAAAAGAACCACAAAACGGAGATATTTTATCTATTATAGTTATAATTTCATTATCACTTTATCTTTATTTTCATATTTATACCCGTTACTCGTAGAGTAAAAGGGAAGGAAGCGTTTCCGACCATATAAAGTATATACATTATTGATCAGGATCATTAGCCGAATTGATCTAGCTATGTCCGTCTGTTCGTCTGTCTGACTGTCCGTCTGTCAGAGCCAGAGTGTTGGGACTTCGAATATGCTGTTTTTACTAATACGCCACCAAACCGCCAGGTTCGCTATTGGCTAGTTGGCGCTGCAGGCCACGTGGCGCAATATAATAAGAAGATAGGTAGCGCTTATGACTAGGTGTGTCGAGGCCATCGACTACAGCGTATTCTCTTGTTTTAAAATTATTTAGGTTAGGTTAGGTTAGGTTAGGGTGGCTGTCGGACTGTAGATCGACACACTTAGACCTCTATGTGTCCATTGTGATACCGCATGATCTCGTTCTAACTTATAACTTATAACTTAACTTATATGTTTTAACCTGTGTTTAGCTGATCAGCAGGTTAGTGCCACTTTTATAGCGTAAACCTCCGCTTGGAAGACGCGACAGTGGTCCGGGAGCCTGAATGACTTCCTGATATCTAATTGTTCGGAGGTGTATACTCTCCGCCAACTTGTCCTTCTAATATAAAGCCATCTGTATAGAAGCAGATTGCGTCTGTCCTGCCCGGTCGGCCCTGCTCCCATTCCTCTTTATCTGGAATCAGGGTGTGTGACTATATTCAATGGATTTGCATAGATCCGTTATCTTCGGAATCGATTTATCATGCTGGAGAATTTTAGCATGGCCATAAAATTGGGCTTTCCACTGCCCGGTGTCTCTCAGTCGAATAGCTGCCGATTTGGCCCTTTCCATGCCTGCTAAGTCCAGGCTAGGGAGGTTCAAGATCGCATTCAGCGCTTCATTTGGGGTGGTTCGAAGGGCTCCACTAATACACAAAGCCGCCATTCGCTGTACTTTGTTTAGAGGAGTCAGTATGCATTGTTTGTGTAGAGCGGTCCACCACAGAGCTTGACTACCGCTGTGTTTATCCAGTTGACTATTCTAAGGACATGCCCCATATTAGCCAAATTGCTTTTTTACAGGAGTAAAGTGCAATGGTCGCTTTCTTGGTTCTCTCTTGGTTATTTAAGCCCCATTTGAGGTGCTTATCTAATACTAACTCCAAGTATCTGGCGTGATCGCTAAAAGATAGATTACAATTGTTTAGAATAGGAGGGTTGAGTTGTGGAATTTTGTATCTATTTGTAAATATAACAATCTCCGTTTTTGAGGGATTTACCCCAAGTCCGTTCTCTATCGTCCATTCCGATAGTATTTTAAGTTTAGCGGTCATAAGATCGCAGTGTTTGTGGATATTTTCTATTAAAGATGATGGCGACGTCGTCTGCGTATGCCACAACCTTACAACCTTCTCCTTCCGGAATCGGCAGTAGTTTATTTACTGCACTATTCCACAGGAGGGGTGATTGTACACCTCCTTGCGGGGTGCCTCTGTTCACTAGTCTAGTCTGTGTTGAGGTTCCTAGTGTGGCTTTGACCACTCTGGTTATCAGCAATTTATGGATCAACCCCACCATTGGCGGCTCAACCCCTAGTTCTGTGAGAGATTCTGTTATAGCAATGGGAAGCACGTTAATGAAGGCTCCCTTTATGTCAAGGAAGGCGATCAGTGTGTATTCCTTGATGCTGAGTGATTTTTCGATGCTGCTTACCACCAAGTGTAGCGCCGATTCGGTTGACTTACCTTTGGTATAAACGTGTTGTGCCTCTGACATTTGTGTCGGGTCGATAGTGGCCCTTATGTGTACGCTTATCATTCTTTCAAAGCTCTTAACCAGGAATTATCTTAGGCTTATTGGACTAAGGTCCTTAAAATTATTTATTTCAGAAACTTTTTCATGCCGCTTTTTTCCGATCCCACTTCTGAACTGAGAAGGGTAGCTATTGAGTGGTGTAGGTTTCATTTAGGATAGTTGTGTTGGATATATCGTTACATATAGAAATTATAATTAAAAGTGTTCTGCACACGTTCTGCTCTGGAGTCTATCTCTGTCTCGACTACTTTCCATTTTTAGAGTCTGGTAACATAACTAAAAGGTACTGATTCCACACTAATCTAAGAAGGTTTGGTATATACTATATTAGGCGATTTTCACAATCGATAGGTATTGACGAACTAATGCAATTCAGTTAAAATTTTGTATCTAGCATGTAAATTGTGGGCGCCAGTGGATTGGTTTGTGGGCGTTAGAGTGGGCGTGGCAATATTTTTTTGGATCAATCGATAGGTATTGACGAGACTAATACATTTTAGTTAAATTTTTTTATCTAGCATGAAAATTGTGGGCGCCACAGGCTTGGACGGTTTGTGGGCGTTATAGTGGTCGTGGCATATTCGCGTAACAAACTTGCGCTGCGTATAAGGCTACGAAATCTAAATCTGAGATCCCATTTCTCTATCTTTGAAATATTCCGAAATATCCACGTTCATATTAACGATTTTTTGAAGTTTGTGGGCGCCTTGTGGGCGTTGAAGTGGGCGTGGCAAACTTTTTTTTGCCAATCGATAGATATTGATAAGAACAATACATTTCAGCTAAAATTTTTATTCTAGCATAAAAATTGTAGGAGCCACAGTTTTGGGCGATATGTGGGCGTTAGAGTGGGCGTGGCACATTGCTGAAACAAACTTGCGCTGAGCAGGAATCTCAGGAATCTGCATGCATAATCCCAGTATTGTAGCTCTTATAGTATCCGATATCTCTGTGTTTATACGGACACACGACATGGCTAGGTTGATTCGGCTAGTGATCCTGATCAAGAATATATATACTTTATGAGGTGGGAAACGCATCCTTCTGCCTTTTACATACTTTCCGACGAATCTAGTATACCCTTTTACTCTACGAGTAACGGGTATAAAAATTGACTGAAGCCTAAAGGCTCCTGTTGTCGCCACTTGTAAGGTGTTTCGCATTTCCATGACGATATTTAAAAATTCAATATTTGCTGTTGGGCCAGGTGAATAATTAATCCGGACATCGGACAGTGATTGTGGTCCTCTGACCGCGTAGTAAAGGGCTATGTCAATCCCGTCCAAAAAAAGTTCTCCAGGACAACTTTGTTGACTGGCTGTTATCTCTACGGATCTCACTGGGTCTGGTCAGGTCTGGAATGGAAAGCTTATTAATTATGGCCTCACTCCTAAACTCAGACCACTTACCTAGGATATTTCCGGCACCGGCTTCCCAGCGGATCCTCCAAAAATTACTGGTTTTTGTTTTTTTGTCTTTATAAAAATATAATATTTTATGTTGTGATTCACTAGCGCGCTGCTGCAGCTTGACTAATTTTTGCAAGATTTTAAAAAGAACATAACTTTAATTTTTATTAGCTTATTAAGAGAGACTTAAATATCTTTCTTCGAGCGCAGCAGCTATAACGCCCTTGACCGAGTCTTTGACTATGACTTTCGCTATCGTCAACGCCTCCGTTACTCGAACGGCCGGATAACATTCGGGTGACGAGGTCAAACCAAACCATATTATATTTTGTATTTAAGCAACCCTGTGTTCAATATCGCTAACGATGGGCCGGCCACAACATTGTACATGTGGAATTTTGTTGGTCACACTTCTTGGTCACATTTAACGGCTTGGATATTTCCGTAAGCCAGAGATCGAGAACTGGAAAAAACTGAGGGACTTGATTAAAGAGACTTAATTTAATTAATTAATTTTCCGGGGTTCTTATATGAACTAAGTATAGTTAAATGAAGCAAATTTGTAAACCATCATTAAAAAAGAACCATAAAACGGAGATATTTGATTTATTATAGTTATAAGTTCATTAACACTTTATCTTTATTTTCATATTTATAACCGTTACTCGTAGAGTAAAAGGGAAGGAAGAGTTTCCAACCATATAAAGTATATACATTATTGATCAGGATCATTAGCCGAATTGATCTAGCTATGTCCGTCTGTTCGTCTGTCTGACTGTCCGTCTGTCAGAGCCAGAGTGTTGGGACTTTGAATATGCTGTTTTTACTACTACGCCACCAAACCGCCAGGTTCGCTATTGGCTAGTTGGCGCTGCAGGCCAAGTGGCGCAATATAATAAGAAGATAGGTAGCGCCAATGACTAGGTGTGTAACGGGTATCTAATAGTCGAGGCCATCGACTACAGCGTATTCTCTTGTTTTAAAATTATTTAGGTTAGGTTAGGTTAGGGCGGCTGTCGGACTGTAGTCCGACACACTTAGACCTCTATGGCCGCATGATCTCGTTCTAACTTATAACTTATAACTTAACTTATGTTTTAACCTGTGTTTAGCTGATCAGCATGTCTTCCACCCGGGAGATTTAATTAAAGCATTTACGTTTTTCAGATTAATCTCCGATATTTCGGTAAGGTCGTCGATGAAGGAGTTTCCTAAGTGTCTCATTCTGAGTCTGCATAGGGCTGGACAGAAGCAGGTGTTCTACCGTTTCTTCTTCTTCTTCATCCCTGCAGCTTCTACAGAAGTCATTTTTTTGGTCTTTTAGCCTGCCGGCATGTGTGCCAACTAGCCAGTGCCCTGTAAGAGCTCGAATCAGCATGCCATACTCTGTGCGGCTGAATTTGAGTAATTTCGAGGTTTTTCTATTGTTTATCACAGGCCATGCCTTGTTAGAGAAACGATACTGTGGTGCGTTTTGCCAATGGGTGTTGGCTAGTTTGTTAAATAAGTTTTTTATATTTAGCTTGCAAGTTGCCATGGCCATACCGTTCTCCTTTCCTGGGAGGAGAGGCTTGATGGTGCCCTGCCCGGCTAACTTGTCCGCTATGCAGTTGCCTACGATATCCCGGTGACCCGGAACCCATATAAGATTGATAGTAAACTGATAACCCATCTCATGGAGAGATCTTTGACAGTCTGCTATTGTACGGGAGTTGGTGTTTGTCAAGTAGATCGATTTAATAGCCACTTTGCTGTCACTATATATATTTCAGTGTCCTCTTTGGAGGCTTATTTTCCCTAAGCAGGTTAGTGCTTCTTTTATAGCGTAAACATCCGCTTGGAAGACGCTACAGTGGTCCGGGAGCCTGAATGACTTCCTGATATCAAATTGTTCGGAGTATACACCTCCGCCAACTTTTCCTTCTAATATAAAGCCATCTGTATAGAAGCAGATTGCGTCCGTCGTGCCCGGTCGGCCCTGCTCCCATTCCTCTCTATCTGGAATCAGGGTGTGTGACTATATTCAATGGATTTGCATAGATCCTTTATCTTCGGAATCAATTTATCATGCTGGAGAATTTTAGCATGGCCATAAAACTGGGCTTTCCACTGCCCGGTGTCCCTCAGTCGAACAGCTGCCGATTTGGCCCTTTCCATGCCTGCTAAGTCCAGGCTAGGGAGGTTCAAGATCGCATTCAGCGCTTCATTTGGGGTGGTTCGAAGGGCTCCACTAATACACAAAGCCGCCATTCGCTGTACTTTGTTTAGAGGAGTCAGTATGCATTGTTTGTGTAGAGCGGTCCACCACAGAGCTTGACTACCGCTGTGTTTATCCAGTTGACTATTCTAAGGACATGCCCCATATTAGCCAAATTGCTTTTTTACAGGAGTAAAGTGCAATGGTCGCTTTCTTAGTTCTCTCTTGGTTATTTAAGCCCCATTTGAGGTGCTTATCTAATACTAACTCCAAGTATCTGGCGTGATCGCTAAAAGATAGATAACAATTGTTAAGAATAGGTGGGTTGAGTTGTGGAATTTTGTATCTATTTGTAAATAGAACAATTTCCGTTTTTGAGGGATTTACCCCAAGTCCGTTCTCTATCGTCCATTCCGATAGTATTTTAAGTTTAGCGGTCATAAGATCGCAGTGTTTGTGGATATTATCCATTACAGATGATGGCGACGTCGTCTGCGTATGCCACAACCTTACAACCTTCTCCTTCCGGAATCGGCAGTAGTTTATTTACTGCAATATTCCACAGGAGGGGTGATAGTACACCTCCTTGCGGGGTGCCTCTGTTCACTAGTCTAGTCTGTGTTGAGGTTCCTAGTGTGGCTTTGACCACTCTGGTTATCAGCAATTTATGGATCAACCCCATCATTGGCGGCTCAACCCCTAGTTCTGTGAGAGATTCTGTTATAGCAATGGGAAGCACGTTAATGAAGGCTCCCTTTATGTCAAGGAAGGCGATCAATGTGTATTCCTTGATGCTGAGTGATTTTTCGATGCTTTTTTTATTGTTTATCACGGGCCATGTCTTGTTAGAGAAACGATACTATTTGTAAATAGAACAATTTCCGTTTTTGAGGGATTTACCCCAAGTCCGTTCTCTATCGTCCATTCCGATAGTATTTTAAGTTTAGCGGTCATAAGATCGCAGTGTTTGTGGATATTATCCATTACAGATGATGGCGACGTCGTCTGCGTATGCCACAACCTTACAACCTTCTCCTTCCGGAATCCGCAGTAGTTTATTTACTGCAATATTCCACAGGAGGGGTGATAGTACACCTCCTTGCGGGGTGCCTCTGTTGTTGAGGTCCCTAGTGTGGCTGTGACCACTCTGGTTATCAGCAATTTATGGATCAACCCCACCATTGGCGGCTCAACCCCTAGTTCTGTGAGAGATTCTGTTATAGCAATGGGAAGCACGTTAATGAAGGCTCCCTCTATGTCAAGGAAGGCGATCAATGTGCATTCCTTGATGCTGAGTGATTTTTCGATGCTTTTTTTATTGTTTATCACAGGCCATGTCTTGTTAGAGAAACGATACTATTTGTAAATAGAACAATTTCCGTTTTTGAGGGATTTACCCCAAGTCCGTTCTCTATCGTCCATTCCGATAGTATTTTAAGTTTAGCGGTCATAAGATCGCAGTGTTTGTGGATATTTTCCATTACAGATGATGGCGACGTCGTCTGCGTATGCCACAACCTTACAACCTTCTCCTTCCGGAATCCGCAGTAGTTTATTTACTGCAATATTCCACAGGAGGGGTGATAGTACACCTCCTTGCGGGGTGCCTCTGTTGTTGAGGTCCCTAGTGTGGCTGTGACCACTCTGGTTATCAGCAATTTATGGATCAACCCCACCATTGGCGGCTCAACCCCTAGTTCTGTGAGAGATTCTGTTATAGCAATGGGAAGCACGTTAATGAAGGCTTCCTCTATGTCAAGGAAGGCGATCAATGTGTATTCTTGATGCTGAGTGATTTTTCGATGCTGCTTACCACCAAGTGTAGCGCCGATTCGGTTGACTTACCTTTGGTATAAACGTGTTGTGCCTCTGACATTTGTGTCGGGTCGATAGTGGCCCTTATGTGTACGCTTATTATTTTTTCAAAGCTCTTAACCAGGAATTATCTTAGGCTTATTGGACTAAAGTCCTTAAAATTATTTATTTCAGAAACTTTTTCATGCCGCTTTTTTCCGATCCCACTTCTGAACTGAGAAGGGTAGCTATTGAGTGGTGTAGGTTTCATTTAGGATAGTTGTGTTGGATATATCGTTACATATAAAAGTGTTCTGCACACGTTCTGCTCTGGAGTCTATCTCTGTCTCGACTACTTTCCATTTTTAGAGTCTGGTAACATAACTAAAAGGTACTGATTCCACACTAATCTAAGAAGGTTTGGTATATACTATATGAGGCGATTTTCACAATCGATAGGTATTGACGAACTAATGCAATTCAGTTAAAATTTTGTATCTAGCATGTAAATTGTGGGCGCCAGTGGATTGGTTTGTGGGCGTTAGAGTGGGCGTGGCAATATTTTTTTGGATCAATTGATAGGTATTGACGAGACTAATACATTTTAGTTAAATTTTTTTATCTAGCATGAAAATTGTGGGCGCCACAGGTTTGGACGGTTTGTGGGCGTTATAGTGGTCGTGGCATATTCGCGTAACAAACTTGCGCTGCGTATAGGGCTACGAAATCTAAATCTGAGATCCCATTTCTCTATCTTTGAAATATTCCGAAATTTCCACGTTCATATTAACGATTTTTTGAAGCTTGTGGGCGCTTTGTGGGCGTTGAAGTGGGCGTGGCAAACTTTTTTTGGCCAATCGATAGATATTGATAAGAACAATACATTTCAGCTAAAATTTTTATTCTAGCATAAAAATTGTAGGAGCCACAGTTTTGGGCGATATGTGGGCGTTAGAGTGGGCGTGGCACATTGCTGAAACAAACTTGCGCTGAGCAGGAATCTCAGGAATCTGCATGCATAATCCCAGTATTGCTCTTATAGCTCTTATAGTATCCGATATCTCTGTGTTTATACGGACAGACGACATGGCTATGTTGATTCGGCTAGTGATCCTGATGAAGAATATATATACTTTATGAGGTGGGAAACGCATCCTTCTGCCTTTTACATACTTTCCGACGAATCTAGTATACCCTTTTACTCTACGAGTAACGGGTATAAAAATTGACTGAAGCCTAAAGGCTCCTGTTGTCGCCACTTGTAAGGTGTTTCGGTTTTCCATGACGATATTTAAAAATTCAATATTTGGTGTTGGGCCAGGTGAATAATAAATCCGGACATCGGCCAGTGATTGTGGTCCTTTGACCGCGTAGTAAAGGGCTATGTCAATCCCGTCCAAAAAATGTTCTCCAGGACAACTTTGTTGACTGGCTGTTATCTCTACGGATCTCACTGGGTCTGGTCAGGTCTGGAATGGAAAGCTTATTAATTATGGCCTCACTCCTAAACTCAGACCACTTACCTAGGATATTTCCGGCACCGGCTTCCCAGCGGATCCTCCAAAAATTGCTGGTTTTTGTTTTTTTGTCTTTATAAAAATATAATATTTTATGTTGTGATTCACTAGCGCGCTGCTGCAGCTTGACTAATTTTTGCAAGATTTTAAAAAGAACATAACTTTAATTTTTATTAGCTTATTAAGAGAGACTTAAATATCTTTCTTCGAGCGCAGCAGCTATAACGCCCTTGACCGAGACTTTGACTATGACTTTCGCTATCGTCAACGCCTCCGTTACTCGAATTTTCCGGGTCAACGGCCGGATAACATTCGGGTGACCAGGTCAAACCAAACCATATTATATTTTGTATTTAAGCAACCCTGTGTTCAATATCGCTATCGATGGGCCGGCCACAACATTGTACATGTGGTATTTTGTTGGTCACACTTCGCGGTCACATTTAACGGCTTGGATATTTCTATAAGCCAGAGATCGAGAACTGGAAAAAACTGAGGGACTTGATTAAAGAGACTTAATTTAATTAATTAATTTTCCGGGGCTCTTATATGAACTAAGTATAGTTAAATGAAGCAAATTTGTAAACCATCATTAAAAAAGAACCATAAAACGGAGATATTTTATCTATTATAGTTATAAGTTCATTATCACTTTATCTTTATTTTCATATTTATACCCGTTACTCGTAGAGTAAAAGGGAAGGAAGCGTTTCCGACCATATAAAGTATATACATTATTGATCAGGATCATTAACCAAATTGATCTAGCCATGTCCGTCTGTTCGTCTGCCTGACTGTCCGTCTGTCAGAGCCAGAGTGTTGGGACTTCGAATATGCTGTTTTTACTAGTACGCCACCAAACCGCCAGGTTCGCTATTGGCTAGTTGGCGCTGCAGGCCACGTGGCGCAATATAATAAGAAGATAGGTAGCGCTAATGACTAGGTGTGTCGAGGCCATCGACTACAGCGTATTCTCTTATTTTAAAATTATTTAGGTTAGGTTAGGTTAGGTAAGGGTGGCTGTCGGACTGTAGATCAACACACTTTGACCTCTATGGGTCCATTGTGATACCGCATGATCTCGTTCTAACTTATAACTTATAACTTAACTTATATGTTTTAAGCTGTGTTTAGCTGATCAGCATGTCTTCCAGCCGGGAGATTTAATTAAAGCACTTACGTTTTTCAGGTTAATCTCCGATATTTCGGTAAGGTCGTCGATGAAGGAGTTTCCTAAGTGTCTCATTCTGAGTCTGCATAGGGCTGGACAGAAGCAGGTGTTCTACCGTTTCTTCTTCTTCTTCATCTCTGCAGCTCCTACAAAAGTCATTTTTTGGGTCTTTTAGCCTGCCGGCATGTGTGCCAACTAGCCAGTGCCCTGTAAGAGCTCGAATCAGCATGCCACACTCTGTGCGGCTGAATTTGAATAATTCCGAGGTTTTTCTATTGTTTATCACAGGCCATGTCTTGTTAGAGAAACGATACTGTGGTGCGTTTTGCCAATGGGTGATGGCTAGTTTGTTAAATAAGTTTTTTATATTTAGCTTGCAAGTTGTCATGGGCATACCGTTCTCCTTTCCTGGGAGGAGAGGCTTGATGGTGCCCTGCCCGGCTAACTTGTCCGCTATGCAGTTGCCTACGATATCCCGGTGACCCGGAACCCATATAAGACTGATAGTAAACTGATAACTCATCTCATGGAGAGATCTGTGACAGTCTGCTATTGTACGGGAGTTGGTGTTTGTCAAGTAGATCGATTTAATAGCCACTTTGCTGTCACTATATATATTTCAGTGTCCTCTTTGGAGGCTTATTTTCCCTAAGCAGGTTAGTGCTTCTTCTATAGCGTAAACATCCGCTTGGAAGACGCTACAGTGGTCCGGGAGCCTAAATGACTTCCTGATATCAAATTGTTCGGAGTATACACCTCCGCCAACTTTTCCTTCTAATATAAAGCCATCTGTATAGAAGCAGATTGCGTCCGTCGTGCCCGGTCGGCCCTGCTTCCATTCCTCTCTATCTGGAATCAGGGTGTGTGACTATATTCAATGGATTTGCATAGATCCTTTATCTTCGGAATCAATTTATCATGCTGGAGAATTTTAGCATGGCCATAAAACTGGGCTTTCCACTGCCCGGTGTCCCTCAGTCGAATAGCTGCCGATTTGGCCCTTTCCATGCCTGCTAAGTCCAGGCTAGGGAGGTTCAAGATCGCATTCAGCGCTTCATTTGGGGTGGTTCGAAGGGCTCCACTAATACACAAAGCCGCCATTCGCTGTACTTTGTTTAGAGGAGTCAGTATGCATTGTTTGTGTAGAGCGGTCCACCACAGAGCTTGACTACCTCTGTGTTTATCCAGTTGACTATTCTAAGGACATGCCCCATATTAGCCAAATTGCTTTTTTACAGGAGTAAAGTGCAATGGTCGCTTTCTTAGTTCTCTCTTGGTTATTTAAGCCCCATTTGAGGTGCTTATCTAATACTAACTCCAAGTATCTGGCGTGATCGCTAAAAGATAGATAACAATTGTTAAGAATAGGTGGGTTGAGTTGTGGAATTTTGTATCTATTTGTAAATAGAACAATTTCCGTTTTTGAGGGATTTACCCCAAGTCCGTTCTCTATCGTCCATTCCGATAGTATTTTAAGTTTAGCGGTCATAAGATCGCAGTGTTTGTGGATATTATCCATTACAGGTGATGGCGACGTCGTCTGCGTATGCCACAACCTTACAACCTTCTCTTTGCGGAATCCGCAGTAGTTTATTTACTGCCATAGTCCTTAAAATTATTTATTTCAGAAACTTTTTCATGCCGCTTTTTTCCGATCCCACTTCTGAACTGAGAAGGGTAGCTATTGAGTGGTGTAGGTTTCATTTAGGATAGTTGTGTTGGATATATCGTTACATATAGAAATTATAATTAAAAGTGTTCTGCACACGTTCTGCTCTGTAGTCTATCTCTGTCTCAACTACTTTCCATTTTTAGAGTCTGGTAACATAACTAAAAGGTACTGATTCCACACTAATCTAAGAAGGTTTGGTATATACTATATTAGGCGATTTTCACAATCGATAGGTATTGACGAACTAATGCAATTCAGTTAAAATTTTGTATCTAGCATGTAAATTGTGGGCGCCAGTGGATTGATTTGTGGGCGTTAGAGTGGGCGTGGCAATATTTTTTTGGATCAATCGATAGGTATTGACGAGACTAATACATTTTAGTTAAATTTTTTTATCTAGCATGAAAATTGTGGGCGCCACAGGTTTGGACGGTTTGTGGGCGTTATAGTGGTCGTGGCATATTCGCGTAACAAACTTGCGCTGCGTATAAGGCTACGAAATCTAAATCTGAGATCCCATTTTTCTATCTTTGAAATATTCCGAAATATCCACGTTCATATTAACGATTTTTTGAAGTTTGTGGGCGCTTTGTGGGCGTTGAAGTGGGCGTGGAAAACTTTTTTTTGCCAATCGATAGATATTGATAAGAACAATACATTTCAGCTAAAATTTTTATTCTAGCATAAAAATTGTAGGAGCCACAGTTTTGGGCGATTTGTGGGCGTTAGAGTGGGCGTGGCACATTGCTGAAACAAACTTGCGCTGAGCAGGAATCTCAGGAATCTGCATGCATAATCCCAGTATTGTAACTCTTATAGTATCCGATATCTCTGTGTTTATACGGACAGACGACATGGCTAGGTTGGTTCGGCTAGTGATCCTGATGAAGAATATATATACTTTATGGGGTGGGAAACGCATCATTCTGCCTTTTACATACTTTCCGACGAATCTAGTATACCCTTTTACTCTACGAGTAACGGGTATAAAAATTGACTGAAGCCTAAAGGCTCCTGTTGTCGCCACTTGTAAGGTGTTTCGGTTTTCCATGACGATATTTAAAAATTCAATATTTGGTGTTGGGCCAGGTGAATAATAAATCCGGACATCGGCCAGTGATTGTGGTCCTCTGACCGCGTAGTAAAGGGCTATGTCAATCCCGTCCAAAAAAAGTTCTCCAGGACAACTTTGTTGACTGGCTGTTATCTCTACGGATCTCACTGGGTCTGGTCAGGTCTGGAATGGAAAGCTTATTAATTATGGCCTCACTCATTCAGAAGAGTTTCCAGCCATATAAAGTATATACATTATTGATCAGGATCATTAGCCGAATTGATCTAGCCATGTCCGTCTGTTCGTCTGTCTGACTGTCCGTCTGTCAGAGCCAGAGTGTTGGGACTTCGAATATGCTGTTTTTACTAATACGCCACCAAACCGCCAGGTTCGCTATTGGCTAGTTGGCGCTGCAGGCCACGTGGCGCAATATAATAAGAAGATAGGTAGCGCTTATGACTAGGTGTGTCGAGGCCATCGACTACAGCGTATTCTCTTGTTTTAAAATTATTTAGATTAGGTTAGGTTAGGTTAGGGTGGCTGTCGGACTGTAGATCGACACACTTAGACCTCTATGGGTCCATTGTGATACCGCATGATCTCGTTCTAACTTATAACTTATAACTTAACTTATATGTTTTAAGCTGTGTTTAGCTGATCAGCATGTCTTCCAGCCGGGAGATTTAAATAAAGCACTTACGTTTTTCAGATTAATCTCCGATATTTCGGTAAGGTCGTCGATGAAGGAGTTTCCTAAGTGTCTCATTCTGAGTCTGCATAGGGCTGGACAGAAGCAGGTGTTCTACCGTTTCTTCTTCTTCTTCATCCCTGCAGCTTCTACAGAAGTCATTTTTTGGGTCTTTTAGCCTGCCGGCATGTGTGCCAACTAGCCAGTGCCCTGTAAGAGCTCGAATCAGCATGCCATACTCTGTGCGGCTGAATTTGAGTAATTCCGAGGTTTTTCTATTGTTTATCACAGGCCATGCCTTGTTAGAGAAACGATACTGTGGTGCGTTTTGCCAATGGGTGTTGGCTAGTTTGTTAAATAAGTTTTTTATATTTAGCTTGCAAGTTGCCATGGCCATACCGTTCTCCTTTCCTGGGAGGAGAGGCTTGATGGTGCCCTGCCCGGCTAACTTGTCCGCTATGCAGTTGCCTACGATATCCCGGTGACCCGGAACCCATATAAGACTGATAGTAAACTGATAACCCATCTCATGGAGAGATCTTTGACAGTCTGCTATTGTACGGGAGTTGGTGTTTGTCAAGTAGATCGATTTAATAGCCACTTTGCTGTGACTATATATATTTCAGTGTCCTCTTTGGAGGCTTATTTTCCCTAAGCAGGTTAGTGCTTCTTTTATAGCGTAAACATCCGCTTGGAAGACGCTACAGTGGTCCGGGAGCCTGAATGACTTCCTGATATCAAATTGTTCGGAGTATACACCTCCGCCAACTTTTCCTTCTAATATAAAGCCATCTGTATAGAAGCAGATTGCGTCCGTCGTGCCCGGTCGGCCCTGCTCCCATTCCTCTCTATCTGGAATCAGGGTGTGTGACTATATTCAATGGATTTGCATAGATCCTTTATCTTCGGAATCGATTTATCATGCTGGAGAATTTTAGCATGGCCATAAAATTGGGCTTCCCAATGCCCGGTGTCCCTCAGTCCAATAGCTGCCGATTTGGCCCTTTCCATGCCTGCTAAGTCCAGGCTAGGTAGGTTCAAGATCGCACTCAGCGCTTCATTTGGGGTGGTTCGAAAGGCTCCACTAATACACAAAGCCGCCATTCGCTGTACTTTGTTTAGAGGAGTCAGTATGCATTGTTTGTGTAGAGCGGTCCACTACAGAGCTTGACTACCGCTGTGTTTATCCAGTTGACTATTCTAAGGACATGCCCCATATTAGCCAAATTGCTTTTTTACAGGAGTAAAGTGCAATGGTCGCTTTCTTAGTTCTATCTTGGTTATTTAAGCCCCATTTGAGGTGCTTTTCTAATACTAACTCCAAGTATCTGGCGTGATCGCTAAAAGATAGATAACAATTGTTAAGAATAGGTGGGTTGAGTTGTGGAATTTTGTATCTATTTGTAAATAGAACAATTTCCGTTTTTGAGGGATTTACCCCAAGTCCGTTCTCTATCGTCCATTCCGATAGTATTTTAAGTTTAGCGGTCATAAGATCGCAGTGTTTGTGGATATTATCCATTACAGATGATGGCGACGTCGTCTGCGTATGCCACAACCTTACAACCTTCTCCTTCCGGAATCCGCAGTAGTTTATTTACTGCAATATTCCACAGGAGGGGTGATAGTACACCTCCTTGCGGGGTGCCTCTGTTGTTGAGGTCCCTAGTGTGGCTGTGACCACTCTGGTTATCAGCAATTTATGGATCAACCCCACCATTGGCGGCTCAACCCCTAGTTCTGTGAGAGATTCTGTTATAGCAATGGGAAGCACGTTAATGAAGGCTCCCTCTATGTCAAGGAAGGCGATCAATGTGCATTCCTTGATGCTGAGTGATTTTTCGATGCTTTTTTTATTGTTTATCACAGGCCATGTCTTGTTAGAGAAACGATACTATTTGTAAATAGAACAATTTCCGTTTTTGAGGGATTTACCCCAAGTCCGTTCTCTATCGTCCATTCCGATAGTATTTTAAGTTTAGCGGTCATAAGATCGCAGTGTTTGTGGATATTTTCCATTACAGATGATGGCGACGTCGTCTGCGTATGCCACAACCTTACAACCTTCTCCTTCCGGAATCCGCAGTAGTTTATTTACTGCAATATTCCACAGGAGGGGTGATAGTACACCTCCTTGCGGGGTGCCTCTGTTGTTGAGGTCCCTAGTGTGGCTGTGACCACTCTGGTTATCAGCAATTTATGGATCAACCCCACCATTGGCGGCTCAACCCCTAGTTCTGTGAGAGATTCTGTTATAGCAATGGGAAGCACGTTAATGAAGGCTCCCTCTATGTCAAGGAAGGCGATCAATGTGTATTCCTTGATGCTGAGTGATTTTTCGATGCTGCTTACCACCAAGTGTAGCGCCGATTCGGTTGACTTACCTTTGGTATAAACGTGTTGTGCCTCTGACATTTGTGTCGGGTCGATAGTGGCCCCTATGTGTACGCTTATCATTCTTTCAAAGCTCTTAACCAGGTATTATGTTAGGCTTATTGGCCTAAAGTCCTTAAAATTATTTATTTCAGAAACTTTTTCATGCCGCTTTTTTCCGATCCCACTTCTGAACTGAGAAGGGTAGCTATTGAGTGGTGTAGGTTTCATTTAGGATAGTTGTGTTGGATATATCGGTACATATAGAAATTATAATTAAAAGTGTTCTGCACACGTTCTGCTCTGGAGTCTATCTCTGTCTCGACTACTTTCCATTTTTAGAGTCTGGTAACATAACTAAAAGGTACTGATTCCACACTAATCTAAGAAGGTTTGGTATACACTATATTAGGCGATTTTCACAATCGATAGGTATTGACGAACTAATGCAATTCAGTTAAAATTTTGTATCTAGCATGTAAATTGTGGGCGCCAGTGGATTGGTTTGTGGGCGTTAGAGTGGGCGTGGCAATATTTTTTTGGATCAATCGATAGGTGACGAGACTAATACATTTTAGTTAAATTTTTTTATCTAGCATGAAAATTGTGGGCGCCACAGGTTTGGACGGTTTGTGGGCGTTATAGTGGTCGTGGCATATTCGCGTAACAAACTTGCGCGGCGTATAAGGCTACGAAATCTAAATCTGAGATCCCATTTATCTATCTTTGAAATATTCCGAAATATCCACGTTCATATTAACGATTTTTTGAAGTTTGTGGGCGCTTTGTGGGCGTTGAAGTGGGCGTGGCAAACTTTTTTTTGCCAATCGATAGATATTGATAAGAACAATACATTTCAGCTAAAATTTTTATTCTAGCATAAAAATTGTAGGAGCCACAGTTTTGGGCGATTTGTGGGCGTTAGAGTGGGCGTGGCACATTGCTGAAACAAACTTGCGCTGAGCAGGAATCTCAGGAATCTGCATGCATAATCCCAGTATTGTAGCTCTTATAGTATCCGATATCTCTGTGTTTATACGGACAGACGACATGGCTAGGTTGATTCGGCTAGTGATCCTGATGAAGAATATATATACTTTATGAGGTGGGAAACGCATCCTTCTGCCTTTTACATACTTTCCGACGAATCTAGTATACCCTTTTACTCTACGAGTAACGGATATAAAAATTGACTGAAGCCTAAAGGCTCCTGTTGTCGCCACTTGTAAGGTGTTTCGGTTTTCCATGACGATATTTAAAAATTCAATATTTGGTGTTGGGCCAGGTGAATAATAAATCCGGACATCGGCCAGTGATTGTGGTCCTCTGACCGCGTAGTAAAGGGCTATGTCAATCCCGTCCAAAAAAAGTTCTCCAGGACAACTTTGTTGACTGGCTGTTATCTCTACGGATCTCACTGGGTCTGGTCAGGTCTGGAATGGAAAGCTTATTAATTATGGCCTCACTCATTCAGAAGAGTTTCCAACCATATAAAGTATATACATTATTGATCAGGATCATTAGCCGAATTGATCTAGCCATGTCTGTCTGTTCGTCTGTCTGACTGTCCGTCTGTCAGAGCCAGAGTGTTGGGACTTCGAATATGCTGTTTTTACTAATACGCCACCAAACCGCCAGGTTCGCTATTGGCTAGTTGGCGCTGCAGGCCACGTGGCGCAATATAATAAGAAGATAGGTAGCGCTTATGACTAGGTGTGTCGAGGCCATCGACTACAGCGTATTCTCTTGTTTTAAAATTATTTAGATTAGGTTAGGTTAGGTTAGGGTGGCTGTCGGACTGTAGATCGACACACTTAGACCTCTATGGGTCCATTGTGATACCGCATGATCTCGTTCTAACTTATAACTTATAACTTAACTTATATGTTTTAAGCTGTGTTTAGCTGATCAGCATGTCTTCCAGCCGGGAGATTTAATTAAAGCACTTACGTTTTTCAGATTAATCTCCGATATTTCGGTAAGGTCGTCGATGAAGGAGTTTCCTAAGTGTCTCATTCTGAGTCTGCATAGGGCTGGACAGAAGCAGGTGTTCTACCGTTTCTTCTTCTTCTTCATCCCTGCAGCTTCTACAAAAGTCATTTTTTGGGTCTTTTAGCCTGCCGGCATGTGTGCCAACTAGCCAGTGCCCTGTAAGAGCAGCATGCCACACTCTGTGCGGCTGAATTTGGATAATTCCGAGGTTTTTCTATTGTTTATCACAGGCCATGTCTTGTTAGAGAAACGATACTGTGGTGCGTTTTGCCAATGGGTGATGGCTAGTTTGTTAAATAAGTTTTTTATATTTAGCTTGCAAGTTGTCATGGGCATACCGTTCTCCTTTCCTGGGAGGAGACGCTTGATGGTGCCCTGCCCGGCTAACTTGTCCGCTATGCAGTTGCCTACGATATCCCTGTGACCCGGAACCCATATAAGACTGATAGTAAACTGATAACCCATCTCATGGAGAGATCTTTGACAGTCTGCTATTGAACGGGAGTTGGTGTTTGTCAAGTAGATCGATTTAATAGCCACTTTGCTGTCACTATATATATTTCAGTGTCCTCTTTGGAGGCTTATTTTCCCTAAGCAGGTTAGTGCTTCTTTTATAGCGTAAACATCCGCTTGGAAGACGCTACAGTGGTCCGGGAGCCTGAATGACTTCCTGATATCAAATTGTTCGGAGTATACACCTCCGCCAACTTTTCCTTCTAATATAAAGCCATCTGTATAGAAGCAGAGTGCGTCCGTCGTGCCCGGTCGGCCCTGCTCCCATTCCTCTCTATCTGGAATCAGGGTGTGTGACTATATTCAATGGATTTGCATAGATCCTTTATCTTCGGAATCGATTTATCATGCTGGAGAATTTTAGCGTGGCCATAAAATTGGGCTTTCCACTGCCCGGTGTCCCTCAGTCGAATAGCTGCCGATTTGGCCCTTTCCATGCCTGCTAAGTCCAGGCTAGGTAGGTTCAAGAACGCATTCAGCGCTTCATTCGGGGTGGTTCGAAAGGCTCCACTAATACACAAAGCCGCCATTCGCTGTACTTTGTTTAGAGGAGTCAGTATGCATTGTTTGTGTAGAGCGGTCCACCACAGAGCTTGACTACCACTGTGTTTATCCAGTTAACTATTCTAAGGACATGCCCCATCTTAGCCCAATTGCTTTTTTACAGGAGTAAAGTGCAATGGTCGCTTTCTTGCTTCTCTCTTGGTTATTTAAGCCTCATTTGAGGTGCTTATCTAATACTATCCACAAGTATCTGGCGTGATCGCTAAATTTGTTTAGAATAGATGGGTTGAGTTGTGGAATTTTGTATCTATTTGTAAATAGAACAAGCTCCGGTTTTGAGGGATTTACCCCAAGTCCGTTCTCTATCGTCCATTCCGATAGTATATGAAGTTTAGCGGTCATAAGATCGCAGTGTTTGTGGATATTTTCCATTACAGATGATGGCGACGTCGTCTGCGTATGCCACAACTTTACAACCTTCTCCTTCCGGAATCCGCAGTAGTTTATTTACTGCAATATTCCACAGGAGGGGTGTTAGTACACCTCCTTGCGAGGTGCCTCTGTTCACTAGTCTAGTCTGGGTCGAGGTCCCTAGTGCGGCTGTGACCACTCTGGTTATCAGCAATTTATGGATCAACTCCCCCATTGGCGGCTCAACCCCTAGTTCTGTGAGAGATTCTGTTATAGCAATGGGAAGCACGTTAATGAAGGCTCCCTCTATGTCAAGAAAGGCGATCAGTGTGTATTCCTTGATGCTGAGTGATTTTTCGATGCTGCTTACCACCAAGTGTAGCGCCGATTCGGTTGACTTACCTTTGGTATAAACGTGTTGTGCCTCTGACATTTGTGTCGGGTCGATAGTGGCCCTTATGTGTACGCTTATCATTCTTTCAAAGCTCTTAGCCAGGAATTATGTTAGGCTTATTGGCCTAAAGCCCTTAAAATTATTATTTCAGAAACTTTTTTATTACTGGTACTTAAATAATTACACCCGTTACTCGAAGAAAAAGGTGTAACGAACTGATTTTGTGGTCTGCTCGCTAAGAGATTCGTGCGGCTAGCTCAGTATATTGTGTGTTCATCCCACCAAATTTATATTAACGTGACCGCCAAGTAGCTCAGTGAGAAAGCACAGAATTCACGGGTTCGTATTGGGTTTATTGTAGGTATATTATTACAAATGTCTTTGTAGCTTGGTTGGCCTTGACTCATCGCTTGTGACCTTCGGTACTTCCAACGGTCCTGATTGACTCGACGACCTCTCGCCTTGACGACTCTGTGCTCCAGTCCTGTAGCTCCCTGAAGATCCTCGCAGCTCCCTGAAGATCCTCGCAACTCCCTGAAGATACTCGCAGCTTCCTGAAGACGCTCGCTCGCTGCTCGCTCCTTAAGCGTGACTTGGTGACTGCTGGTAACGACTCGGACTCGCGAGGGGGATCAGCCGTACGGGCTTAGGGAAGCGTCACCGTTCTCAGACTAGGGTGAACAGAAGCTGCGCTCTCCAGGATCGCTCCTTTCGACACACCGCCGCCTGTCCCTTGCTCTGTACCGGAGGGTCCCACTGGGGTTTCCGCTCAGACCGCGCGGACAGTCAAGGCGGAACGCCAGGAAGCTGCCTCGCGCTTTACTTTGCTTTCACGCCTAGTGTAAAGGAACGTTCCACCCTTGCCTCACCCTTTTGCTTTTGGTCCGGGACGTTTCCGCGTGGCTTTTGGTACTCGGGGCTCGGGAACGCTGCTCCGGGACCTCGCAAGTCGAATCCGCAGGGCTCTCCTGGACAATTTTACTCGAGACCGTACCGCTCGATCGCTCTCCTTTCTGGCTTGTTATATTTGGGGTTCGGGCACGCCGCTCCGGGACCTCGCAAGTCGAATCTGTAGGGCTCTCCTGGACAATTCCACTCGAGACCGTACCGATCGACCGCTCTCCCTTCTGGCTTTTTATACTCTCTCCAGGCGTAACGCCAGGACTTTGTGGATAAGGTTTATCGACCGCCTTGACCTAGCCGTGTGATGCCCTCTGGACCTCAGCTACCTGCGTCTCAATTCGGAGATTCCTGGTATCCCAATCCCGAACGTCTCGACGTAGCAATCATGCTCCTCGTAGGCTCCCACGGCGCTGCTTCTCTGGCGACTCCACTTGCTGTTGGTCCCTTGTAGATTATCTGGTTGTTTGATTGTTCACTTTGGTATCTGAGTAATATTGAAGGTTTGACTCCTTGTGATCGACTGATCCAGCTGCCATCGCTCTGCGGCCTTATGTAGGGCCTCCGGGAACCGTTATTTCCCTTTTTGCGCACGGCCCGCTGGATCTCTCCACCCCGGGTCCAAGTTCCGTGACTCCTGGTTGACCCACTTGTCCTTCACGTACCGCTTCCAATCGATGCTCCGCCCACTGCTGCCATCCCGCTGATTCCCGTGATGCTTGTGGCACGCCTGTGTGCCGCTCCACTGCCGAGATGTGGCACTTCCTCTCCCGTTCCAAAGTTCACAGGAGAGTCCACAGTCCGGTGGAGTTCCGTTATCCTGTTTTTGCACACGGCACTCTTGCCTTGCCCGCGAAGTCTCCATACTCTCTCGATCTCCATGCTTGGTCTCCAAACTCTCTCGCTTTCCATCCTTGGTCTCCACACTCTCTCGCTCTCCATCCGTGGTCT
Organism: Drosophila suzukii; assembly: GCF_043229965.1. NCBI lineage: Eukaryota > Metazoa > Arthropoda > Insecta > Diptera > Drosophilidae > Drosophila > Drosophila suzukii. The sequence continues at coordinate 441,466 of NW_027255938.1, read as the reverse complement.
CCAAACTCTCTCGTTCTCCATCCAGGTCTCCAAACTCTCTTCGCCGCGCCGTTACTACGCGAATTCGCCGCGAATCTGGTAAGCGGCCGGCCATCTGTTGCTGCTTCTACTTGTGGGGAGTTATTTAACTCCTCACATTCCCCCCTTACTTCGGGAAACAGTTAAAACTTGTTCCTACTCTCCAGCGTTTCCTTGCTTATCCTAGCCTTCGAGTCCTTGTGATTCCCGCGGCGCTCCCTCGTTGCTCCACTGCCGAGATGTGGCACTTCCTCTCCCGTTCCAAAGTTCACAGGAGAGGCCACAGACCGGTGGAGTTCCGTTATCCTGTTTTTGCACACGGCACTCTTGCCTTGCCCGCGAAGTCTCCATACTCTCTCGATCTCTATGCTTGGTCTCCAAACTCTCTCGCTCTCCATCCTTGGTCTCCAGACTCTCTCACTCTCCATCCGTGGTCTCCAAACTCTCTCGTTCTCCATCCAAGTCTCCAAACTCTCTTCGCCGAGCCGTTACTACGCGAATTCGCCGCGAATCTGGTAAGCGGCCGGCGATCTGTTGTTGCTTCTACTTGTGGGGAGTTATTTAACTCCTCACATTCCCCCCTTACTTCGGGAAACAGTTAAAACTTGTTCCTACTCTCCAGCGTTTCCTTGCTTATCCTAGCCTTCGAGTCCTTGTGATTCCCGCGGCGCTCCCTCGTTGCTCCCTCGATGCTCCCACGACGCTCTTAACTCTGTTGAGTTTCTACAGCGCTGGTCATCCTCCTCGTAGCAACTTGAATCTCCCGCGCCTATATTTTCCATGACCCCACTGGGACATCGATACTCGTGGGCTATCGATCCCCAGCTCGCCGCTCACTGCTGCGTTCTACATTTACCTTTTATTGGTTCCCCGCCTGGTCACACCATTCGTGCGTGATCGATGTTTCCGCGAATATCGATACCGACGGTGCGGCGTTGCCACCTGCTCGGTGCGATATTTCCACCTTGGCCGATGTTTCCATTTTCGTGTGCCAATCGTTCGCCTATCGAGGCGCCCCCTTCCCTGGCTCATTTTGATTTTGCAACTTTCTAGGTAAGTTTTCGCATTTCCTCACTCCTTTCTATTTCATCCTTTCTCTCTCCATACGATCTCTTTCGTCTCTCGTCTCTCTTTCTCGCCCTTCAATCGTCCTCAGCCGGCTGAGCCTGGCTTCACGCTGGGAACACTCGAGAGCGGGTGCGGAGAGGACTTCGCATTTGCTTCGCTGCAGGTGAGTATTTTGGTATCGTTTGGCTGCTTCCTGTATTAACCCAACGTAAATTTCAGGATGCCGGAAGCCCCTTTCTTGTGGCCCCTGTTTCAGCCGCGTTTCCCGTCCTATGCCGGCTTTCAAGCTCCATTTTGTTTCTTTTATTTAAACTTTATTCGGGCGCTCCTCGAAAACTCTCGTGCCCGCCAGCCCCAACCGGACGCGAAACGCGCGCCCCTCTCCCTCCAAACGCGCACGCTACAGGATGCGAGCCTCCTTCACCGCCGGTGCCTCCGCGATCCCTTCGGGCCACTCGTGCTCCACTGCTGCTGCGGTGGTGGCTGCTCGCGTTCGAGTTGCGGCTGCGGTGGTGGCTGCTCGCGTTCGAGCTGCTGCCGCTGTGGTGGCTGCTGCTGCGGTGGTGGTTGCTCGCGTTCGAGCTGCTGCCGCTGTGGTGGCTGCTGCTGCGTTGGTGGCTGCTCGAACCTCGGCGTGGGTGGTCGTGCTGGCGTCCACTGTGGTGACCCCTCGTACCGCGTTGTGGGCGGGATTTTGGGCAGCCACCGCGGAGGTGAGGACGCCCAGTCTTCTGCCACTTCTGGCGGCGGGATGCAGGGCCCGGGCGCATACCTTGGCGTGTGTGGGTACCCTGGGTTTTCCCACAGCTGCTGCTCCTCCTCCTCGGCCGCCCGCAGTTGGGCCTGCCACTCCGGCGACTCCTCCATCTCCTTCATTCGCCGCTCCTCGCTCCGCCTTCGCGCCTCGCACTTCCGTCGAAATTCCCACTTAGCCGCTACCACAGACTCGGCATGGCTTCTGGGATCCAGCTGGTCGTGGGGCGGCTCTTCGCTGGCCCACTCTACCTCCGCCGCGCGGAGGCCATCGGCCCGGTTGACCGCTTTGCGAAAGCCGCCATCGCCGCTGCTCCACCCGCGGGTGGACCTCGACGTCGCTGTCGGGGACGCCCCGCCCGGAGATCCGCCGCGAGGTTCGGGTAGGCCGGGTTGTCGACCATCCTTGCCCCGGGCTGGATCCTCCGGACGGCTGGTGGGCAGCCAACATCTTGCTCCCTTCCCGATTTTGATTGTTCATCTGAAGCCTGGGCTCCCTTCAACGACACCTCGGTTCCGAGCCTTCCTCTTTGGTCAATCCCGCTATTTCCTTCGGCCTCTCCTTCTTACTACCCAGATCTACGGTACAGCTCTCTGCTCTGTGCCGTCTTACCCCTTCCTTCGGCACCCTGTTGATGCGTGTTTTTTCTTTCCTCCGATCAGTCCCAATCGAGACTTTGGACGCTCTGGCTTGCTCCCTTTGTGTTCTTAACGTTTTCCTGATGTAGTATCCTTGGAGTCGGTTTGTAGTACCCCTTTCGAATCCTTGGAGGTATCCTTGGAATTTCTTCGTAGTATCCTTTAGGAATCCTTGGCGGTATCCTTTGACTCTTTTCGTAGTATCCTTGGACTCCTTTCGTAGCATCCTCTGGGCATCCTCGGAGGCATCCTTGGACTCCTTGCGTAGTATCCTTTGGGCATCCTTGGAGGTATCCTTGAACTTTCAGTGTTGTTTTGCGTCTGTTGTGTCTGCTTGCTGTAGCCGCTCGCTTGTGTTTTCCGTTTGTTGCTGTTTCAGCGTTCTTTGTGTTTATGTGTCGTATTTTGCAGATTACTGGTGACGAAAAACCCATGACTTGATAAGGTCCGTCGTATCTTGGGGCCAATTTTGCTGCGAGCCCCTCGGCCGCTTTTGATAAGTGGTGTTCCTTGGCCCACACGACGTCACCCACCTTTGGCGTCCATTGCCTCCTCCTTAGGTTATAATGCCTAGCCTGGTCCTGGGATGCTTTCTCCAGGTTCCGCCTTACAATCTCGAAGATTTCTCTGAGTTTGTTTGCTTTCTCCTCCGGGGTCTCTGTCAGTCGTCCGGTCCCTACGGTTTCTCTGTCGTATAGGGCGCTCGGTAGTGAACGACGGTGTGTAACCTGTGGATTCTGAAACGCTCGTGTTTACTGCCAGCATGATTTCCCGCCATTTTTCGTCCCAGTCTCTTTGGTTCTGCCCTGCGAACTGCGCTATCATTGTTTTCACCGACCTATTGGCTCTCTCAGTTGGGTTCTCCTGTGGGGTGTATGGAGCTGTGAACTGTTGCTTGGCTCCCATTTCGGCCAGGAAACTCTTGAAAATTTTGCTGGCAAACTGAACTCCGTTGTCCGTTATGACTATTTTGGGGACCCCATACCTCGCGACTATGGGTTCTTTAAAAGCTTTCTTTAGGGATTCGGCCGTCGCGCTTCGCAGCGGCACCAATTCAGTCCACTTGGAGAACCGGTCTATCAATACCAGCAGCATTTGGTTGCCGTGCTTCGAACGCGGCAGGGGTCCGACGAAGTCCGCACATACCGTAGCCCATGGTTCCTCTGGCACCTGCGTTAGCATTTTCCCAGCTATTTGCATCTGATTCGGCTTGAATCTCATGCATGTCTCGCATCCTCGAACGTGGGCTCGGGCGTCTCTGTGCATTCCTGGCCAGTAGTACCGGGCCGCCAGACGTTCTATTGTCTTTCGGCTTCCTACATGGCCAGCCGCCGGTGAGTTGTGGTTCTCCTTCAGCACCGTTTCCCGTAGAGCTTTCGGAACGCACATCTTCCATGTTGCGACATCTTCGCTGCCCGCTTTATGAGGTATATTCCTGTACAGGGTGTTACCTTCCATCACGTAGTCCGGATACTTTTGCGGCTGGGTCCTTATCTTTTCGCGCATTTCCTTGTCAAGGCAGCCATTGCCGGAAACGCTTCGAGGGATCAAGGAGACGTCGGCGGCGAGTCTTGCCTTCACATCTTCAAACGCCGTCTGATGTTCCTTTGTCCACACCCACTTATTGCCCTTGCGTAGCAGATCGTTGAGAGGTTTACTACTTTTGCGGAGTCAGGTACAAACCGGCGGTACCATGATGCTACGCCCAGGTACTGTCGGAGCTCTCTTACTGTGGATGGTGGTTCTAGTTCGGCGATGGCTGCTACCTTTTCCGGATCCGTGCCTATGCCCTCGCTAGTCACTCGATGACCAAGATATAACAGCTCTTTCTTGAAAAATTGGCACTTCTCCGGGCTTAACCTCAGATTTGCCTCCTTTAGCCGTCGGAACACTTCCTTTAGGTTGGCCTTGTGTTCTTCCAGCGAGCGCCCGATCACTATGATGTCATCCGTTGAAAGGTCGCAGACGCCGAATGAAGTCCGAATGGCATTACTCTCCATTGGAATAAGCCTTTCCCCGGCACTGTAAACGCCGTATACTGCCTGCTGTCTGCTTTCAGTGGGATTTGCCAGTACCCATCTTTTAGGTCCAAGCTGCTGATGTACCGTGCTTCCCTCAGTTGGTCGAGAATATAATTTATTCGGGGCATCGGGTAGGCATCCTTTATAGACTTGGCGTTGTTTTGCCTAAAGTCGATGCATAGTCTCCATTTGCCGGTCTTTTTTTTAACCATCACGATGGGGGAACTGTATGGGCTTGTTGAGTGTTCTATGTATCCCATTTGGAGAAGCTCGTCCACCTTCGCATTGATCTCCCCTTGAACTTTCGGATTCATGGGGTAGTATCGCTGCTTTATTGGTTTGTCGTCTTTCATCGTGATCTGATGCTCTGCCATGTTTGACGCTCCCTTCATGCTGCTGAAACTCGCTAGCTCTGCCTCCAGGAATTTCGTCGTGTCGTCATCTTCGCTTTCCCGTTGTACGACTGCCACCGATAGCTTCTCCTCGAGCCATCCCTTGTGACGATTCCTGGCCGGTATTATCACTTTGTGTCCAGCGCACTTAATCTCGGTACCGGCTTGTGTTAGGAAGTTCCATCCCAACACCAATGAATCTACTACCCCTGGTAGTATCAGCAGGCTCATGCTCAGTCGCTTGTTCCCGAACACTATTTCCACCTCCAGCTGCTCATCGATTCCGCCACATCTTCCGTCTGCCAACCTAACTTGCCGTCGTATCCTCGTAATCTTTCCGAGGGGCCTTATATGTGCCCCCCCCCAATCGTCATTGCTGCAGACAACTGCTGCTCCTCCTCGATCAGCTTTCCTGTTAGTTTGGAGAGGTAGCATCTTGCGACCCCCGCTCGCCTCTCTGCGGCTGAGATCGCTTGGCATTTCCCGCCTGCTGGCAGCATTTGACGCTCCTGACGCCTACTCTCCCGCACACCCAGCAGAACAACAGGCGTTGGTGCCGACATCCCCGCGCCCAGTGTCCATGACCGCCGCACTTTCGACAGGCCTCCTGGGGGTCTGCGATGTGTGTCGTTTCACGAGGCCTTTGTGTTGTACTTGGTGGCCTTCAAACAATGTTTGCTGGCTGTTGCTGTTGTGGTGGTGTCCATTGGCCTCCGCGTGGTGCTTCTGTTGCCTTTTGCCGTGGTACTCGGTTAGGTGGCGACCATTGGTCGTGTCCCCGTGTCTCCTGGATTCCTGTCTCTTCGCATCTTCTGTGGATGGTGGTTCTAGTTCGGCGATGGCTGCTACCTTTTCCGGATCCGTGCCTATTCCCTCGCTAGTCACTCGATGACCAAGATATAACAGCTCTTTCTTGAAAAATTGGCACTTCTCCGGGCTTAACCTCAGATTTGCCTCCTTTAGCCGTCGGAACACTTCCTTTAGGTTGGCCTTGTGTTCTTCCAGCGAGCGCCCGATCACTATGATGTCATCCGTTGAAAGGTCGCAGACGCCGAATGAAGTCCGAATGGCATTACTCTCCATTGGAATAAGCCTTTCCCCGGCACTGTAAACGCCGTATACTGCCTGCTGTCTGCTTTCAGTGGGATTTGCCAGTACCCATCTTTTAGGTCCAAGCTGCTGATGTACCGTGCTTCCCTCAGTTGGTCGAGAATATAATTTATTCGGGGCATCGGGTAGGCATCCTTTATAGACTTGGCGTTGTTTTGCCTAAAGTCGATGCATAGTCTCCATTTGCCGGTCTTTTTTTTAACCATCACGATGGGGGAACTGTATTTGCTTGTTGAGTGTTCTATGTATCCCATTTGGAGAAGCTCGTCCACCTTCGCATTGATCTCCCCTTGAACTTTCGGATTCATGGGGTAGTATCGCTGCTTTATTGGTTTGTCGTCTTTCATCGTGATCTGATGCTCTGCCATGTTTGACGCTCCCTTCATGCTGCTGAAACTCGCTAGCTCTGCCTCCTGGAATTTCGTCGTGTCGTCATCTTCGCTTGCCCGTTGTACGACTGCCACCGATAGCTTCTCCTCGAGCCATCCCTTGTGACGATTCCTGGCCGGTATTATCACTTTGTGTCCAGCGCACTTAATCTCGGTACCGGCTTGTGTTAGGAAGTTCCATCCCAACACCAATGAATCCACTACCCCTGGTAGTATCAGCAGGCTCATGCTCAGTCGCTTGTTCCCGAACGCTATTTCCACCTCCAGCTGCTCATCGATTCCGCCACATCTTCCGTCTGCCAACCTAACTTGCCGTCGTATCCTCGTAATCTTTCCGAGGGGCCTTATATGTGCCCCCCCCCCAATCGTCATTGCTGCAGACAACTGCTGCTCCTCCTCGATCAGCTTTCCTGTTAGTTTGGAGAGGTAGCATCTTGCAACCCCCGCTCGCCTCTCTGCGGCTGAGATCGCTGGGCATTTCCCGCCTGCTGGCAGCATTTGACGCTCCTGACACCTACTCTCCCGCACACCCAGCAGAACAACAGGCGTTGGTGCCGACATCCCCGCGCCCAGTGTCCATGACCGCCGCACTTTCGACAGGCCTCCTGGGGGTCTGCGATGTGTGTCGTTTCACGAGGCCTTTGTGTTGTACTTGGTGGCCTCCAAACATTGTTTGCTGGCTGTTGCTGTTGTGGTGGTGTCCATTGGCCTCCGCGTGGTGCTTCTGTTGCCTTCTGCCGTGGTACTCGGTTAGGTGGCGACCATTGGTCGTGTCCCCGTGCCTCCTGGATTCCTGTCTCTTCGCATCTTCTGTGGATGGTGGTTCTAGTTCGGCGATGGCTTCTACCTTTTCCGGATCCGTGCCTATTCCCTCGCTAGTCACTCGATGACCAAGATATAACAGCTCTTTCTTGAAAAATTGGCACTTCTCCGGGCTTAACCTCAGATTTGCCTCCTTTAGCCGTCGGAACACTTCCTTTAGGTTGGCCTTGTGTTCTTCCAGCGAGCGCCCGATCACTATGATGTCATCCGTTGAAAGGTCGCAGACGCCGAATGAAGTCTGAATGGCATTACTCTCCATTGGAATAAGCCTTTCCCCGGCACTGTAAACGCCGTATACTGCCTGCTGTCTGCTTTCAGTGCGATTAGCCAGTACCCATCTCTTAGGTCCAAGCTGCTGATGTACCGTGCTTCCCTCAGTTGGTCGAGAATATAATTTATTCGGGGCATCGGGTAGGCATCCTTTATAGACTTGGCGTTGATTTGCCTAAAGTCGATGCATAGTCTCCATTTGCCGGTCTTTTTTTTAACCATCACGATGGGGGAACTGTATGGGCTTGTTGAGTGTTCTATGTATCCCATTTGGAGAAGCTCGTCCACCTTCGCATTGATCTCCCCTTAAACTTTCGGATTCATGGGGTAGTATCGCTGCTTTATTGGTTTGTCGTCTTTCATCGTGATCTGATGCTCTGCCATGTTTGACGCTCCCTTCATGCTGCTGAAACTCGCTAGCTCTGCCTCCAGGAATTTCGTCGTGTCGTCATCTTCGCTTGCCCGTTGTACGACTGCCACCGATAGCTTCTCCTCGAGCCATCCCTTGTGACGATTCCTGGCCGGCATTATCACTTTGTGTCCAGCGCACTTAATCTCGGTACCGGCTTGTGTTAGGAAGTTCCATCCCAACACCAATGAATCCACTACCCCTGGTAGTATCAGCAGGCTCATGCTCAGTCGCTTGTTCCCGAACGCGATTTCCACCTCCAGCTGCTCATCGATTCCGCCACATCTTCCGTCTGCCAACCTAACTTGCCGTCGTATCCTCGTAATCTTTCCGAGGGGCCTTATATGTGGCCCCCCCCAATCGTCATTGCTGCAGACAACTGCTGCGCCTCCTCGATCAGCTTTCCTGTTAGTTTGGAGAGGTAGCATCTTGCGACCCCCGCTCGACTCTCTGCGGCTGAGATCGCTGGGCATTTCCCGCCTGCTGGCAGCATTTGACGCTCCTGACGCCTACTCTCCCGCACACCCAGCAGAACAACAGGCGTTGGTGCCGACATCCCCGCGCCCAGTGTCCATGACCGCCGCACTTTCGACAGGCCTCCTGGGGGTCTGCGATGTGTGTCGTTTTACGAGGCCTTTGTGTTGTACTTGGTGGCCTCCAAACATTGTTTGCTGGCTGTTGCTGTTGTGGTGGTGTCCATTGACCTCCGCGAGGTGCTTCTGTTGCCTTCTGCCGTGGTACTCGGTTAGGTGGCGACCATTGGTCGTGTCCCCGTGTCTCCTGGATTCCTGTCTCTTCGCACCCTCTGCATGATACCTGCGCTGGCGATGCCGACTTGGTCTTCGAGAAGTTGTTTTCCTGCGCGAACGCTTCCCTCTCCTTTTCGAGTTCTTCATACTCGTCTGCTAATACCATCAGCGTGTCCAGGTCCGACACTTTGTATGCCCTTAGGAAGATCTTTACACTGGGGGTGCAGTTTTCCTTGATGATCCTTAGGGTCTCTTTAGTGGAATAATTAAGTGGCCTCACCATCGTCTGCATGTCGATCATGTAGTCTTTGAACGACTCGCTGAAGCCCTGCTTCCGTTGCCTGACCTGATCCGCCAGCCTGGTGAAGAAGTCTCTCGGTAGAAAGTGTGTGTGGAAACTATCTATGAACTCCGCCCATGTTTTCCATTGTTTGTTGTTGGCGATAAACCACTTCAGAGCCCTTCCCTTCAGCAATTCAGGCATCGCTCGGAAAATCATGTCTAACTCCAAGCCGTATGTGTTGGCGGACCTTTCCACCTGTTCCAGGAGCTCGAACGGTTTTTCCGCCCCGTCGAACCTGAACGACCATTCGCGGACCTGTTTTGCGATCCTTGCATAGTCTGAATGACTTGGTCTCGAGATTAGCGCTGTTATTTAACTGTCTTGGCTTGATTCTCTCCTGTTTGCCTCCTTTTGTAGATTGTCAACGCTCAGGCTTGCCACTATGTTGACCCCTTCGGCGTTTGTTAGCGTGATGCTGGGGCCGGCTTTGTCGTGGTATGTGGCTTCCAAATCGACCTAGATGTCAACGAGTTGTGGGTCATTATCCGTTTCTGAGTAATACTCGGATAATGATTTTCTCATGTCCTCTAATCTGCCGTCCAGGGTGACATTAAGCCTCTGTGCGACATTGGCGAAGTCCTCCTTTTTAAGCCGGTAGATCCACTTCTTCCCCATTCTGTTGAAATTGCTTTCACTGCTGGGACAATCACGTTGGGCGCCAGCTGTAACGAACTGTTTTTTGTGGTCTGCTCGCTACGAGATTCGTGCGGCTAGCTCAGTATATTGTGTGTTCGTTCCACCAAATTTATATTAACGTGACCGCCCAGTAGCTCAGTGGGAAAGCACAGAATTCACGGGTTCCTATTGGGTTTATTGCGGGTGTATTATTACAAATGTCTTGGTAGCTTGGTTGGCCTTAACTCGTCGCTTGTGACCTTCGGTACTTCCGACGGTCCTGATTGACTCGACGACCTCTCGCTTTGATGACTCGGTGCTCCAGTCCTGTAGCTCCCTGAAGATCCTCGCAGCTCCCTGAAGATCCTCGCAGCTCCCTGAAGACGCTCGCTCGCTGCTCGCTCCTCACGCGTGACTTGGTGACTGCTGGTAACGACTCGGACTCGCGAGGGGGATCAGCCGTACGGGCTTAGGGAAGCATTACCGTTCTCAGACTAGGGTGAACAGAAGCTGCGCTCTCCAGGACCGCTCCTTTCGACACACCGCCGCCTGTCCCTTGCTCTGTCCCGGATGGTCCCACTGGGGTTTCCGCTCAGCCCGCGCGGACAGTCAAGGCGGAACGCCAGGAAGCTGCCTCTCGCTTTACTTTGCTTTCACGCCTAGTGTAAACGAACGTTCCACCCTAGCCTCACCCTTTTGCTTTTGGTCCGGGACGTTTCCGCGTGGCTTTTGGTACTCGGGGTTTGGGCACGCCGCTCCGGGACCCCGCAAGTCGAATCCGTAGGGCTCTCCTGGACAATTCCAGTCGAGACCCTACCGATCAACCGCTCTCCCTTCTGGCTTGTTATACTTGGGGTTCGGGCCGCTCCGGGACCTCGCAAGTCGAATCGGTAGGGCTCTCCTGGACAATTCCACTCGAGACCGTACCGATCCACCGCTCTCCCTTTTGGCTTGTTATACTCTCTCCAGGCGTAACGCCAGGACTTTGTGGATAAGGTTAATCGACCGCCTTGACCTCAGCTACCTGCGTCTCAATTCGGATATTCCTGGTATCCCAATCCCGAACGTCTCGACGTAGCGACTCGACTTGCTGTTGCTCCCTTGTAGATTATCTGATTGTTTGATTGCTCACTTTGGTATCTAAGTGATCTGACGGTGTGACTCCTTGTGATCGACTGATCCAGCTGCCAGCGCTCTGCGGCCTTATATAGGGCCTCCGGGAACCGTTATTTCCCTATTGCGCATGGCCCGCTGAATCTTTCCACTCCGGGTCCAAAGTCCGTGCCTCCTGGTTGATCTCCATCCTTGGTCTCCAAACTCTCTCGCTCTCCATCCTTGGTCCCCAAACTCTCTCGCTCTCCATCCTTGGTCTCCAAACTCTCCTGCTCTCCATCCTTGGTCTCCAAACTCTCTCGTTCTCCATCCAAGTCTCTCCTCGCCGCGCCGTTACTATGCGAATTCGCCGCGTATCTGGTAAGCGGCCGGCCATCTGTTGCTGCTTCTATTTGTGGGGAGTTATTCAACTCCTCACATTCCCCCCTTACTCGGGAAACATTTAAAACTTGTTTCTACTCTCCGGCGTTTCCTTACATATCCTAGCCTTCGAGTCCTTGTGATTCCCGCGGCGCTCCCTCGTTGCTCCCTCGATGCTCCCACGACGCTCTTAACTCTGTTGAGTTTCTACAGCGCTGGTCATCCTCCTCGTAGCAACTTGAATCTCCCGCGCCTATATTTTCCATGACCCCACTGGGACATCGATACTCGTGGGCTATCGATCCCCAGCTCGCCGCTCACTGCTGCGTTCTACATTTACCTTTTATTGGTTCCCCGCCTGGTCACACCATTCGTGCGTGATCGATGTTTCCGCGAATATCGATACCGACGGTGCGGCGTTGCCACCTGCTCGGTGCGATATTTCCACCTTGGCCGATGTTTCCATTTTCGTGTGCCAATCGTTCGCCTATCGAGGCGCCCCCTTCCCTGGCTCATTTTGATTTTGCAACTTTCTAGGTAAGTTTTCGCATTTCCTCACTCCTTTCTATTTCATCCTTTCTCTCTCCATACGATCTCTTTCGTCTCTCGTCTCTCTTTCTCGCCCTTCAATCGTCCTCAGCCGGCTGAGCCTGGCTTCACGCTGGGAACACTCGAGAGCGGGTGCGGAGAGGACTTCGCATTTGCTTCGCTGCAGGTGAGTATTTTGGTATCGTTTGGCTGCTTCCTGTATTAACCCAACGTGAATTTCAGGATGCCAGAAGCCCCTTTCTTGTGGCCCCTGTTTCAGCCGCGTTTCCCGTCCTATGCCGGCTTTCAAGCTCCATTTTGTTTCTTTTATTTAAACTTTATTCGGGCGCTCCTCGAAAACTCTCGTGCCCGCCAGCCCCAACCGGACGCGAAACGCGCGCCCCTATCCCTCCAAACGCGCACGCTACGCCTGCCGCCCAGGATGCGAGCCTTCTTCACCGCCGGTGCCTCCGCGATCCCTTCGGGCCACTCGTGCTCCACTGCTGCTGCGGTGGTGGCTGCTCGCGTTCGAGTTGCGGCTGCGGTGGTGGCTGCTCGCGTTCGAGCTGCTGCCGCTGTGGTGGCTGCTGCTGCGGTGGTGGTTGCTCGCGTTCGAGCTGCTGCCGCTGTGGTGGCTGCTGCTGCGTTGGTGGCTGCTCGAACCTCGGCGTGGGTGGTCGTGCTGGCGTCCACTGTGGTGACCCCTCGTACCGCGTTGTGGGCGGGATTTTGGGCAGCCACCGCGGAGGTGAGGACGCCCAGTCTTCTGCCACTTCTGGCGGCGGGATGCAGGGCCCGGGCGCATACCTTGGCGTGTGTGGGTACCCTGGGTTTTCCCACAGCTGCTGCTCCTCCTCCTCGGCCGCCCGCAGTTGGGCCTGCCACTCCGGCGACTCCTCCATCTCCTTCATTCGCCGCTCCTCGCTCCGCCTTCGCGCCTCGCACTTCCGTCGAAATTCCCACTTAACCGCTACCACAGACTCGGCATGGCTTCTGGGATCCAGCTGGTCGTGGGGCGGCTCTTCGCTGGCCCACTCTACCTCCGCCGCGCGGAGGCCATCGGCCCGGTTGACCGCTTTGCGAAAGCCGCCATCGCCGCTGCTCCACCCGCGGGTGGACCTCGACGTCGCTGTCGGGGACGCCCCGCCCGGAGATCCGCCGCGAGGTTCGGGTAGGCCGGGTTGTCGACCATCCTTGCCCCGGGCTGGATCCTCCGGACGGCTGGTGGGCAGCCAACATCTTGCTCCCTTCCCGATTTTGATTGTTCATCTGAAGCCTGGGCTCCCTTCAACGACACCTCGGTTCCGAGCCTTCCTCTTTGGTCAATCCCGCTATTTCCTTCGGCCTCTCCTTCTTACTACCCAGATCTACGGTACAGCTCTCTGCTCTGTGCCGTCTTACCCCTTCCTTCGGCACCCTGTTGATGCGTGTTTTTTCTTTCCTCCGATCAGTCCCAATCGAGACTTTGGACGCTCTGGCTTGCTCCCTTTGTGTTCTTAACGTTTTCCTGATGTAGTATCCTTGGAGTCGGTTTGTAGTACCCCTTTCGAATCCTTGGAGGTATCCTTGGAATTTCTTCGTAGTATCCTTTAGGAATCCTTGGCGGTATCCTTTGACTCTTTTCGTAGTATCCTTGGACTCCTTTCGTAGCATCCTCTGGGCATCCTCGGAGGCATCCTTGGACTCCTTGCGTAGTATCCTTTGGGCATCCTTGGAGGTATCCTTGTACATTCAATGTTGTTTTGCGTCTGTTGTGTCTGCTTGCTGTAGCCGCTTGCTTGTGTTTTCCGTTTGTTGCTGTTTCAGCTCGCTTACGTGGATGGTCCGCTCTTTCTTTGTGTTTATGTGTCGTATTTTGCAGATTACTGGTGACGAAAAACCCATGACTTGATAAGGTCCGTCGTATCTTGGGGCCAATTTTGCTGCGAGCCCCTCGGCCGCTTTTGATAAGTGGTGTTCCTTGGCCCACACGACGTCACCCACCTTTGGCGTCCATTGCCTCCTCCTTAGGTTATAATGCCTAGCCTGGTCCTGGGATGCTTTCTCCAGGTTCCGCCTTACAATCTCGAAGATTTCTCTGAGTTTGTTTGCTTTCTCCTCCGGGGTCTCTGTCAGTCGTCCGGTCCCTACGGTTTCTCTGTCGTATAGGGCGCTCGGTAGTGAACGACGGTGTGTAACCTGTGGATTCTGAAACGCTCGTGTTTACTGCCAGCATGATTTCCCGCCATTTTTCGTCCCAGTCTCTTTGGTTCTGCCCTGCGAACTGCGCTATCATTGTTTTCACCGACCTATTGGCTCTCTCAGTTGGGTTCTCCTGTGGGGTGTATGGAGCTGTGAACTGTTGCTTGGCTCCCATTTCGGCCAGGAAACTCTTGAAAATTTTGCTGGCAAACTGAACTCCGTTGTCCGTTATGACTATTTTGGGGACCCCATACCTCGCGACTATGGGTTCTTTAAAAGCTTTTTTTAGCCCTCTAGTGCCCAAGACCGCCTCCAGACGGGTAAGGTTAAAAACACCGTTATTTTAGTCTTTTCATTCCTTTTGACTCGGTTTTGCGTTTTTTCTAATTCGGGGAAGTCCAAAAATTAAGTTCGTTGCGTTTGGAATACATACTAGAGCTTGCGCAAGCTGCTGTAGTCATTTGAAGCAGAAAATTTGTGCAACTCGGACGAAATAATTATTTGCAAATTAAGTGCAAAATATAAATATTTTTTTAAAATATTATAAAAAGTTTGTTGCTGGAAAAAAAAATTGTACCGTGTTGCTGATAGTCTCAAGGACTCAAAAAACGAAACCCACACTAAAAATAAGATTTCGTTAGCTTTCTATAGCTTTTATAAGGTATCCCGTCTAGAGGCGGTCTTGGGACAATTTGGGAAAAAAAAATCATAAGGTAAGTTTGAAAGTGGAACAACCTATGACATATTTAAGTACAAATAATTGCTTCAGTAGACATGGAGCGACGACAAGTGAATAAGCTATCAGCTCTTTCCGACGTGGAGATTAAAAAATTTTTAAATTCAATTGATATTGACATTGATAAGGACGGAGAAGAAGAATTGGAGGAAGATTTGACTGATGATGTTTGCGAGGCAGCGCGTCCTGTCAATAAGGAAGATGAAGAAGCGATTGAGAAAGTTATACATATGTCGGATTCTATGTTGGCTAGAGAGATTTGTGTAACTTCAAGCGGAAGTTCTACTCCTTTTGCAAAATGGTTGTCACCCTCAAGTTCGATTGCATCCAATTCACCTCAAGCACAGAAACGCAAACGCAAAGCGCCTGCTGAGCAAAATATTGCTCATGTTAAAGCAAGCACAATAGCTGAATTTGTAGGATCTGTTTGGGCTATAGACCCAAAATCACCGCTTTTCAAAAAGATGTTGTGGCGCCAAACGAACCTAGTCATGGATAAATCTGCAATATCCTTTATTGAGCCTGACCTCGGAGCACTTAAAAATCTGGATACGCCATTCAAGAGTTTTCAATTCTTTTTGAGTGATACTATAATTGAGCATATCACGCAGCAAACAAATTTGTATGCTGCCCAAAAGGATGTCAATACTTCGTTTTCTACAACCAATTTAGAAATTCGAAAATTTATTGGCATTTTATTTTTTATGTCAGTTTTCCGTTCATATTGGGGGTACGCATTTGGAACAATTCAGAACACAATGTCAAGAGATCGCTTTAAAAAAATACGAGGTAATTTGCATTTTAATGATAATAGTAAGTTGCCCTCCAAGGATTCTACCGACCACGATCCTTTATACAAAATACGGCCGCTCGTGAATCACTTAAATGAGAAGTTTCAGTCAGTTCCGATGCGCCAACGCTTATCTGTGGATGAACAAATGTGTGCAACGAAGATGAAGACCTTTCTTAGACAATATTTACCAGACAAACCACACAAATGGGGAGTGAAATTCTTCAATTTGTGTGACTCTTCTGGCTTTTGCTATAATTTCGAGATATATTGTGGAGCAGGTGACAACGTTGTTCAGGGAAGAAAACTTTCCTTCCGATTAATGATGTACGTTATGATAAAGTCGAGCATTTTCCAATGTTTTTATCACGCGCTGACAAAAAAACCTGTAAGCTTCCTGGTTGTACATCGGAAACTCAAATTGTCTGCCGCAAATGTAATATAAACCTGTGCTTTTCCCAGAAAAAAGACTGTTTCTACGATTTTCATCACAAATAAGTAATCAAACTTTTTGTACCCAAATATTTGAAGCTTTGTGAATTTAAGTAACTTTAGTTTTAATTGTTGTTTTATTCTTTTTTGGTGCCTTTCTTTAAGTAATTTATAATAAAACGTGTAAACAAAAGAATTGATTACCTAATTTTTTGTTGGCCTACCTTCCCAAAGCCGCCTCTAGGCGGTCCAAGGATATAGTCCTATAAAACTCGATCCATGCAAAAGTAAAAGTTTTTCTAAAACAAACATTCACTTTTGATACATAATGAATCCAAAAATAATTTTTTTTTGGGAAAAGAAAATTTGGGCACTAGAGGGTTAAGGATTCGGCCGTCGCGCTTCGCAGCGGCACCAATTCAGTCCACTTGGAGAACCGGTCTATCAATACCAGCAGCATTTGGTTGCCGTGCTTCGAACGCGGCAGGGGTCCGACGAAGTCCGCACATACCGTAGCCCATGGTTCCTCTGGCACCTGCGTTAGCATTTTCCCAGCTATTTGCATCTGATTCGGCTTGAATCTCATGCATGTCTCGCATCCTCGAACGTGGGCTCGGGCGTCTCTGTGCATTCCTGGCCAGTAGTACCGGGCCGCCAGACGTTCTATTGTCTTTCGGCTTCCTACATGGCCAGCCGCCGGTGAGTTGTGGTTCTCCTTCAGCACCGTTTCCCGTAGAGCTTTCGGAACGCACATCTTCCATGTTGCGACATCTTCGCTGCCCGCTTTATGAGGTATATTCCTGTACAGGGTGTTACCTTCCATCACGTAGTCCGGATACTTTTGCGGCTGGGTCCTTATCTTTTCGCGCATTTCCTTGTCAAGGCAGCCATTGCCGGAAACGCTTCGAGGGATCAAGGAGACGTCGGCGGCGAAAGCTTCTGCAGCATGCAGCTGGATTCTGCCACCACGTTGAGTTGTACGCTGTACCCTATTTCGAAGTCGTACTGCTGCAACTCCAGGGCCCATCTGTCGATCCTCCCTAAAGGGCTTTCTATGCTGTTGAGCCACTTCAGCGCCATGTGGTCGGTTACTACTTTAAAGTGGTAACCTTACAGATACGGCTTGAGCTTTCGGATCGCCCAGACGATTGCCAAGCACTCCTTATTGGTCGTTGAGTAATTCTTCTCAGCGCCGTTGAGCGTTCGGCTTGAGTAAGAGATTACCTTTTCGCCTCGTTCAGTTTCCTGGGTCAAGATTGCCCCGATGCCGTAGTCGCTCGCGTCAGATTGCAAGATGAATGGTTTGTCGAAATCCGGGCATGCCAGTACGGGGTCTGCGACGAGTCTTGCCTTCACATCTTCGAACGCCGTCTGATGTTCCTTTGTCCACACCCACTTATTGCCCTTGCGTAGCAGATCGTTGAGAGGTTTACTACTTTTGCGGAGTCAGGTACAAACCGGCGGTACCATGATGCTACGCCCAGGTACTGTCGGAGCTCTCTTACTGTGGATGGTGGTTCTAGTTCGGCGATGGCTGCTACCTTTTCCGGATCGGTGCCTATTCCCTCGCTAGTCACTCGATGACCAAGATATAACAGCTCTTTCTTGAAAAATTGGCACTTCTCCGGGCTTAACCTCAGATTTGCCTCCTTTAGCCGTCGGAACACTTCCTTTAGGTTGGCCTTGTGTTCTTCCAGCGAGCGCCCGATCACTATGATGTCATCCGTTGAAAGGTCGCAGACGCCGAATGAAGTCCGAATGGCATTACTCTCCATTGGAATAAGCCTTTCCCCGGCACTGTAAACGCCGTATACTGCCTGCTGTCTGCTTTCAGTGGGATTTGCCAGTACCCATCTTTTAGGTCCAAGCTGCTGATGTACCGTGCTTCCCTCAGTTGGTCGAGAATATAATTTATTCGGGGCATCGGGTAGGCATCCTTTATAGATTTGGCGTTGTTTTGCCTAAAGTCGATGCATAGTCTCCATTTGCCGGTCTTTTTTTTAACCATCACGATGGGGGAACTGTATGGGCTTGTTGAGTGTTCTATGTATCCCATTTGGAGAAGCTCGTCCACCTTCGCATTGATCTCCCCTTGAACTTTCGGATTCATGGGGTAGTATCGCTGCTTTATTGGTTTGTCGTCTTTCATCGTGATCTGATGCTCTGCCATGTTTGACGCTCCCTTCATGCTGCTGAAACTCGCTAGCTCTGCCTCCAGGAATTTCGTCGTGTCGTCATCTTCGCTTGCCCGTTGTACGACTGCCACCGATAGCTTCTCCTCGAGCCATCCCTTGTGACGATTCCTGGCCGGTATTATCACTTTGTGTCCAGCGCACTTAATCTCGGTACCGGCTTGTGTTAGGAAGTTCCATCCCAACACCAATGAATCTACTACCCCTGGTAGTATCAGCAGGCTCATGCTCAGTCGCTTGTTCCCGAACGCTATTTCCACCTCCAGCTGCTCATCGATTCCGCCACATCTTCCGTCTGCCAACCTAACTTGCCGTCGTATCCTCGTAATCTTTCCGAGGGGCCTTATATGTGCCCCCCCCCCCAATCGTCATTGCTGCAGACAACTGCTGCTCCTCCTCGATCAGCTTTCCTGTTAGTTTGGAGAGGTAGCATCTTGCGACCCCCGCTCGCCTCTCTGCGGCTGAGATCGCTGGGCATTTCCCGCCTGCTGGCAGCATTTGACGCTCCTGACGCCTACTCTCCCGCACACCCAGCAGAACAACAGGCGTTGGTGCCGACATCCCCGCGCCCAGTGTCCATGACCGCCGCACTTTCGACAGGCCTCCTGGGGGTCTGCGATGTGTGTCGTTTCACGAGGCCTTTGTGTTGTACTTGGTGGCCTCCAAACATTGTTTGCTGGCTGTTGCTGTTGTGGTGGTGTCCATTGGCCTCCGCGTGGTGCTTCTGTTGCCTTCTGCCGTGGTACTCGGTTAGGTGGCGACCATTGGTCGTGTCCCCGTGCCTCCTGGATTCCTGTCTCTTCGCATCTTCTGTGGATGGTGGTTCTAGTTCGGCGATGGCTGCTGCCTTTTCCGGATCCGTGCCTATTCCCTCGCTAGTCACTCGATGACCAAGATATAACAGCTCTTTCTTGAAAAATTGGCACTTCTCCGGGCTTAACCTCAGATTTGCCTCCTTTAGCCGTCGGAACACTTCCTTTAGGTTGGCCTTGTGTTCTTCCAGCGAGCGCCCGATCACTATGATGTCATCCGTTGAAAGGTCGCAGACGCCGAATGAAGTCTGAATGGCATTACTCTCCATTGGAATAAGCCTTTCCCCGGCACTGTAAACGCCGTATACTGCCTGCTGTCTGCTTTCAGTGGGATTTGCCAGTACCCATCTTTTAGGTCCAAGCTGCTGATGTACCGTGCTTCCCTCAGTTGGTCGAGAATATAATTTATTCGGGGCATCGGGTAGGCATCCTTTATAGACTTGGCGTTGATTTGCCTAAAGTCGATGCATAGTCTCCATTTGCCGGTCTTTTTTTTAACCATCACGATGGGGGAACTGTATGGGCTTGTTGAGTGTTCTATGTATCCCATTTGGAGAAGCTCGTCCACCTTCGCATTGATCTCCCCTTAAACTTTCGGATTCTTGGGGTAGTATCGCTGCTTTATTGGTTTGTCGTCTTTCATCGTGATCTGATGCTCTGCCATGTTTGACGCTCCCTTCATGCTGCTGAAACTCGCTAGCTCTGCCTCCAGGAATTTCGTCGTGTCGTCATCTTCGCTTGCCCGTTGTACGACTGCCACCGATAGCTTCTCCTCGAGCCATCCCTTGTGACGATTCCTGGCCGGCATTATCACTTTGTGTCCAGCGCACTTAATCTCGGTACCGGCTTGTGTTAGGAAGTTCCATCCCAACACCAATGAATCCACTACCCCTGGTAGTATCAGCAGGCTCATGCTCAGTCGCTTGTTCCCGAACGCGATTTCCACCTCCAGCTGCTCATCGATTCCGCCACATCTTCCGTCTGCCAACCTAACTTGCCGTCGTATCCTCGTAATCTTTCCGAGGGGCCTTATATGTGCCCCCCCCAATCGTCATTGCTGCAGACAACTGCTGCGCCTCCTCGATCAGCTTTCCTGTTAGTTTGGAGAGGTAGCATCTTGCGACCCCCGCTCGCCTCTCTGCGGCTGAGATCGCTGGGCATTTCCCGCCTGCTGGCAGCATTTGACGCTCCTGACGCCTACTCTCCCGCACACCCAGCAGAACAACAGGCGTTGGTGCCGACATCCCCGCGCCCAGTGTCCATGACCGCCGCACTTTCGACAGGCCTCCTGGGGGTCTGCGATGTGTGTCGTTTCACGAGGCCTTTGTGTTGTACTTGGTGGCCTCCAAACATTGTTTGCTGGCTGTTGCTGTTGTGGTGGTGTCCATTGGCCTCCGCGAGGTGCTTCTGTTGCCTTCTGCCGTGGTACTCGGTTAGGTGGCGACCATTGGTCGTGTCCCCGTGTCTCCTGGATTCCTGTCTCTTCGCATCCTCTGCATGATACCTGCGCTGGCGATGCCGACTTGGTCTTCGAGAAGTTGTTTTCCTGCGCGAACGCTTCCCTCTCCTTTTCGAGTTCTTCATACTCGTCTGCTAATATCATCAGCGTGTCCAGGTCCGACACTTTGTATGCCCTTAGGAAGATCTTTAGACTGGGGGTGCAGTTTTCCTTGATGATCCTTAGGGTCTCTTTAGTGGAATAATTAAGTGGCCTCACCATCGTCTGCATGTCGATCATGTAGTCTTTGAACGACTCGCTGAAGCCCTGCTTCCGTTGCCTGACCTGATCCGCCAGCCTGGTGAAGAAGTCTCTCGGTAGAAAGTATGTGTGGAAACTATCTATGAACTCCGCCCATGTTTTCCATTGTTTGTTGTTGGCGATAAACCACTTCAGAGCCCTTCCCTTCAGCAATTCAGGCATCGCTCGGAAAATCATGTCTAACTCCAAGCCGTATGTGTTGGCGGACCTTTCCACCTGTTCCAGGAGCTCGAACGGTTTTTCCGCCCCGTCGAACCTGAACGACCATTCGCGGACCTGTTAAGCGATCCTTGCATAGTCTGAATGACTGGGTCTCGAGATTAGCGCTGTTATTTAACTGTCTTGGCTTGATTCTCTCCTGTTTGCCTCCTTTTGTAGATTGTCAACGCTCAGGCTTGCCACTAAGTTGACCCCTTCGGCGTTTGTTAGCGTGATGCTGGGGCCGGCTTTGTCGTGGTATGTGGCTTCCAAATCGACCCAGATGTCAACGAGTTGTGGGTCATTATCCGTTTCTGAGTAATACTCGGATAATGATTTTCTCATGTCCTCTAATCTGCCGTCCAGGGTGACATTAAGCCTCTGTGCGACATTGGCGAAGTCCTCCTTTTTAAGCCGGTAGATCCACTTCTTCCCCATTCTGTTGAAATTGCTTTCACTGCTGGGACAATCACGTTGGGCGCCAGCTGTAACGAACTGTTTTTTGTGGTCTGCTCGCTACGAGATTCGTGCGGCTAGCTCAGTATATTGTGTGTTCGTTCCACCAAATTTATATTAACGTGACCGCCCAGTAGCTCAGTGGGAAAGCACAGAATTCACGGGTTCCTATTGGGTTTATTGCGGGTGTATTATTACAAATGTCTTGGTAGCTTGGTTGGCCTTAACTCGTCGCTTGTGACCTTCGGTACTTCCGACGGTCCTGATTGACTCGACGACCTCTCGCCTTGATGACTCGGTGCTCCAGTCCTGTAGCTCCCTGAAGATCCTCGCAGCTCCCTGAAGATCCTCGCAGCTCCCTGAAGACGCTCGCTCGCTGCTCGCTCCTCACGCGTGACTTGGTGACTGCTGGTAACGACTCGGACTCGCGAGGGGGATCAGCCGTACGGGCTTAGGGAAGCGTCACCGTTCTCAGACTAGGGTGAACAGAAGCTGCGCTCTCCAGGACCGCTCCTTTCGACACACCGCCGCCTGTCACTTGCTCTGTCCCGGATGGTCCCACTGGGGTTTCCGCTCAGCCCGCGCGGACAGTCAAGGCGGAACGCCAGGAAGCTGCCTCTCGCTTTACTTTGCTTTCACGCCTAGTGTAAACGAACGTTCCACCCTAGCCTCACCCTTTTGCTTTTGGTCCGGGACGTTTCCGCGTGGCTTTTGGTACTCGGGGTTTGGGCACGCCGCTCCGGGACCCCGCAAGTCGAATCCGTAGGGCTCTCCTGGACAATTCCAGTCGAGACCGTACCGATCAACCGCTCTCCCTTCTGGCTTGTTATACTTGGGTTTCGGGCCGCTCCGGGACCTCGCAAGTCGAATCTGTAGGGCTCTCCTGGACAATTCCACTCGAGACCGTACCGATCCACCGCTCTCCCTTTTGGCTTGTTATACTTTCTCCAGGCGTAACGCCAGGACTTTGTGGATAAGGTTAATCGACCGCCTTGACCTCAGCTACCTGCGTCTCAATTCGGATATTCCTGGTATCCCAATCCCGAACGTCTCGACGTAGCGACTCGACTTGCTGTTGCTCCCTTGTAGATTATCTGATTGTTTGATTGCTCACTTTGGTATCTAAGTGATCTGACGGTGTGACTCCTTGTGATCGACTGATCCAGCTGCCAGCGCTCTGCGGCCTTATATAGGGCCTCCGGGAACCGTTATTTCCCTATTGCGCATGGCCCGCTGAATCTTTCCACTCCGGGTCCAAAGTCCGTGCCTCCTGGTTGATCTCCATCCTTGGTCTCCAAACTCTCTCGCTCTCCATCCTTGGTCCCCAAACTCTCTCGCTCTCCATCCTTGGTCTCCAAACTCTCCTGCTCTCCATCCTTGGTCTCCAAACTCTCTCGTTCTCCATCCAAGTCTCTCCTCGCCGCGCCGTTACTATGCGAATTCGCCGCGTATCTGGTAAGCGGCCGGCCATCTGTTGCTGCTTCTATTTGTGGGGAGTTATTCAACTCCTCACATTCCCCCCTTACTCGGGAAACATTTAAAACTTGTTTCTACTCTCCGGCGTTTCCTTACATATCCTAGCCTTCGAGTCCTTGTGATTCCCGCGGCGCTCCCTCGTTGCTCCCTCGATGCTCCCTCGACGCTCTTAACTCTCTTGAGTTTCTACAGCGCTGGTCATCCTCCTCGTAGCAACTTTAAATCTCCCGCGCCGATATTTCCCGTGTTTCCACTGGGACATCGATACTCGTGGGCTATCGATCCCCAGCTCGCTGCTCATTGCTGCGTTCTACTCCTTTTATTGTTTCCTTCGCCTGGTCACAACATTCGTGCGTGATCGATGTTTCTGCGAATATCGATACCGATGGTGCGGCGTTGCCACCTGCTCGGTGCGATATTTCCACCTTGGCCGATGTTTCCATTTTCGTGTGCCCATCGATCGCACTATCGTCCAATGCCAATCGATCGCCTATCGAGGCGCCCCCCTTCCCTGGCTCATGGTGATTTTGCAACTTTCTAGGTAAGTTTTCGCATTTCCTCACTCCTTTCTATTTCATCCTTCCTCTCTCCATACGACCTCTCTCGACTCTCGTCTCTCTCTCTCGCCCTTCAATCGTCCTCAGCCGGCTGAGCCTGACTCCATGCTGTCAACACCTTAGAGCGGGTGCGGAGAGAACTTCGCATTTGCTTCGCCGCAGGTGAGTATTTTGGTGTCGTTTGGCTGCTTCCTGTATTAACCCAACGTGAATTTAAGGAGGCCGGAGCTGCAATGTATGCCCCTTCCTTTTGGCCCCTGTTTCAGCCGCGTTTCCCGTCATATGCCGGCTTTCAAGCTCTGGACCGTTTTGTTTCTTTTATTCAACCTTATTTGGCCGCTCCTCGAACACTCTCGTGCCCGCCAGCCCCAAACGGACGCGGAACGCGCGCCCCTCTCTCCATACGCGCACGCTGCGCCTGCCGCCCAGGATGCGAGCCTCCTTCACCGCCGGTGCCTCCGCGATCCCTTCGGGCCACTCGTGCTCCGCGATCTATCGCCATCGCCGGCTTTCCGGCGCCGACACCGTCCGCGACAATTTCGGCCATGCCACCACCTCGGACACTTCGGGCGCCGAGTACTGCCGCTTGAGCGGAGGTCGGCCGCCTTCCACGGGCTCAGGCCACACCCAGGGTCCTCGCTCCAGTGGCTCATCTGGCTCCGCGGTTACCGTCGCGCTTCCTGTTGGCCTTGGCGTCGATGGCCCTGTCCTTGGCGTCGTCGGTCCGGTGCTCGGTGTCGGTGGGGCCTAATGCTCCGGTCTGCCGCGGGTCATGGGATCCAGCGGGCTCACCCGGGGATCACTCTCTTCCCAGATTCGGGGCTTCTCCGTCGCCGCCGTCTCCTCTGCGGGTTCCTCCGGCCAGGTCCAGACAACCGTCTGCTGCCGCCACCTTACCCCTTCGGCCGCGAACGTCCGGGTGCTGTGGCTCACATGGGCCGCCGGTATGTCCGTCCGGATGTGTTGTTGCTTCGGCGGACCGATCTCGTGCTGCCGGCGTCGCTCGCGTTCGGGCTGCCGCTGCGGTGGTGGCTGCTGCTGCCGTGGTGGCTGCTGCTGCGGTGGTGGCTGCTGCTGCGGTGGTGGCTGCTCGAACCTCGGCGTGGGTGGGCGTGCTGGCGTCCACTGTGGTGACCCCTCGTACCGCGGTGTGGGCGGGATTTCGGGCAGCCACCGCGGAGGTGAGGACGCCCAGTCTTCTGCCACTTCTGGCGGTGGGATGCAGGGCTCGGGCGCATACCTCGGCGTGGGTGGGTACTTCGCGCCTCGTACTTTCGTCGAAATTCCCACGTAGCCGCTATCACAGCCTCGGCATGGCTACTGGGAGCCAGCTGGTCCTGGGGCGGCTCTTCGCTGGCCCACTCTACCTCCGCCGCGCCAGTCGAGATGCGGCCGTCGGCCCGGTTGACTGCTTTGCGAAGCCGCCATGACCGCTGCTCCACCCGCGGGTCTTCTACCAACTCGACGTCGCTGTCTGAGCTGATGACCGGCTCGGGGACGCCCCGCCCGGAGATCCGCCGCGAGGTTCGGGTAGGCCGGGATTTCGACCATCCTTGCCCCGCGCAGGATCCTCCGGACGGCTGGTGGGCAGCCAAAATCTTGCGCGCTTCCCTCCTCGTCACAGGTGTGCTCATGATGCTTGTCGATTTTGATTGTTCATCTGAAGCCTGGGCTCCCTTCAACGACACCTCGGTTCCGAGCCTTCTTCTTTGGTCAATCCCGCTATTTCCTTCGGCCTCTCCTTCTTACTACCCAGATCTACGGTACAGCTCTCTGCTATGTGCCGTCTTACCCCTTCCTACGGCACCCTGTTGATGCGTGTTTTTTCTTTCCTCCGATCAGTCCCAATCGAGACCTTAGACGCTCTGGTTTGCTCCCTTTGTGTTCTTAACGTTCTCCTGATGTCCTCTATGTGTTTCATTGCGCCATTGTAGTTGCCCTGTAGTATCCTTGGAGTCGGTTTGTAGTATCTGTTCGTACCCAAAGGTACTCAACATGACCACACCCAACAAATCAAGCAGTAGCCAAGTTGGGAACACTACCAGGCGCTCAGTAGCACCCACTGCATATGAGAATGGCTGATCAGCATATTATATGTCTCACTAACTCACCGTCTCACCGACTCAACGGCACACTGACCGACCAATGCAGTCAGCACATTTTGCAGTGTCTGCCGAGCCAACTACACAAACTGCTACCATAATCAAAACTACCTGACCTACCTACCTACTTTAGAATATAGCGCACTTCACTAATCATTACACTAAACTTTCGTCTTCCAAGTAGTATATAAACATGTACCAAATGAAGAATAAATCAGTTATCAACGCATCTCATAACTCCGCGGTTCTACTTCCTACCTCTGGGAATAGGGCTCGTAATACACTATCTCCACTAGCAGCTGACCCACGTTAGCTCACCCTCAGCGCAGTTCAGCATCGCCTGTGGTCCGGCATCGCAGTAACCATCGTTACCACCGCGACGCGATCGTCCTGCCATCCAGCGTCCCCGTGCCAGCGACAAGTGCTCATTACCCCCTTGTCCCGCGGTGTGACCCGGAAGTGTCTACTTCGGTTAGGCACAAACATTGGTGACCCCGACGTGATCCTTTAACAACAAAGGATCACACTCAAGCAACCCCCTTCCCAGTAAAGGACTCACAGCTTTATCCAGCTTCACAGGATACGCTTCTTCTTCCAGTGTCACAGGAACTTCAGCTTAATCCAGCTTCACAGGATACGCTTCTTCTTCCAGCGTCACAGGAACTTCAGCTTAATCCAGCTTCACAGGATTCGCTTCTTCTTCCAGCGTCACAGGAACTTCAGCTTAATCCAGCTTCACAGGATACGCTTCTTCTTCCAGCGTCACAGGAACTTCAGCTTAATCCAGCTTCACAGGATTCGCTTCTTCCTCCAGCGTCACAGGAACTTAAGCTTCATCCAGCTTCACAGGATACGCTTCTTCTTCCAGCGTCACAGGAACTTCAGCTTCATCCAGCTTCACAGGATACTCAGCTTCATCCAGCTTCACAAGATTAGTTGTTTCCAAGACACACAATATGTCTACTTCATTCATTGAGGAAACAAGTCACACAAGAATCGATTTACACAATCGAATACTAGACACACAAATCGAACCGCAGTTGAAGGAAAGATCCACCTTGGTCAATGATTTGTTAGGTGCTTCCTATACAATTCGGTCAAGGGCTGACCGACATCACGACTTAATTGAGCGTACCCCTCAATGGGGGGGAGAATGTTCGTACCCAAAGGTACTCAACATGACCACACCCAACAAATCAAGCAGTAGCCAAGTTGGGAACAGTACCAGGCGCTCAGTAGCACCCACTGCATATGAGAATGGCTGATCAGCATATTATATGTCTCACTAACTCACCGTCTCACCGACTCAACGGCACACTGACCGACCAATGCAGTCAGCACATTTTGCAGTGTCTGCCGAGCCAACTACACAAACTGCTACCATAATCAAAACTACCTGACCTACCTACCTACTTTAGAATATAGCACACTTCACTAATCATTACACTAAACTTTCGTCTTCCAAGTAGTATATAAACATGTACCAAATGAAGAATAAATCAGTTATCAACGCATCTCATAACTCCGCGGTTCTACTTCCTACCTCTGGGAATAGGGCTCGTAATACACTATCTCCACTAGCAGCTGACCCACGTTAGCTCACCCTCAGCGCAGTTCAGCATCGCCTGTGGTCCGGCATCGCAGTAACCATCGTTACCACCGCGACGCGATCGTCCTGCCATCCAGCGTCCCCGTGCCAGCGACAAGTGCTCATTACCCCCTTGTCCCGCGGTGTGACCCGGAAGTGTCTACTTCGGTTAGGCACAAACAGTATCCCTTTCAAGTCCTTGGAGGTTTCCTTGGAATTTTTTCGTAATATCCTTTTGGAATCCTTGGAGGTATCCTTGGACTCTTTTCGTAGTATCATTTGGGAATCCTTGGACGTATTCTTTGACTCCTTTCCTAGTATCCTTTGGGAGTCCTTAGACGTAGTCTTTGACTCCTTTCGTAGTATCCTTTGGGCATCCTTAGAGGTATCCTTGGACTCCTTTCTTACTATCCTTTGGGCATCCTTGGAGGTATCCTTGGACTCCTTTCGTAGTATCCTTTGGGCATCCTTGGAGGTATCCATGGACTAATTTCGTAGTATCCTTTGGGCATCCTTGGAGGTATCCTTGGACTCCTTTCGTAGTATCCTTTGGGCATCCTTGGAGGTATCCTTGGTCTCCTTTCGTAGTATCCCTTGGGCATCCTTGGAGGTATCCTTGGACTCCTTTCGTAGCTTCCTTTGGGCATCCTTTGAAGTATCCTTGGGTTCCTTTCGTAGTATCCTTTGGGCACCCTTGGAGATGTCTTTGGGCTCTTTTCGTAGTATCCTTTGGGCATCCTTGGACTTTCAATGTTGTTTTGCGTCTGTTGTGTCTACTTGCTGTAGCCGCTCGCTTGTGTTTTCCGTTTGTTGCTGTTTCAGCTCGCTTACGTGGATGGTCCGCTCTTTCTTTGTGTTTATGTGTCGTATTTTGCAGATTACTGGTGACGCAAAACCTATGACTTGGTAAGGTTCGTCGTATCTTGGGGCCAATTTTGTTGCGAACCCCTAGGCCGCTTTTGATAAGTGGTGTTCCTTGGCCCACACGACGTCACCCAGCTTTGGCGTCCATTGCCTCCTCCTTAGGTTAAAATGCCTAGCCTGGTCCTGGGATGCTTTCTCCAGGTTCCGCCTTACAATCTCGAAGATTTCTCTGAGTTGGTTTGCTTTCTCCTCCGGGGTCTCTGTCGGTCGTCCGGTCCCTACGGTTTCTCTGTCGTATAGGCCGCTCGGTAGTCTTGGTTCTCTGCCTTGGGTAATGAACGACGGTGTGTAACCTGTGGATTCTGAAACGCTCGTGTTTACTGCCAGCATGATTTCCGGCCATTTTTCGTCCCAGTCTCTTTGGTTCTGCCCTGCGAACTGCGCTATCATTGTTTTCACCGACCTATTGGCTCTCTCAGTTGGGTTCTCCTGTGGGGTGTATGGAGCTGTGAACTGTTGCTTGGCTCCCATTTCGGCCAGGAAACTCTTGAAAATTTTGCTGGCAAACTGAACTCCGTTGTCCGTTATGACTATTTTGGGGACCCCATACCTCGCGACTATGCGTTCTTTAAAAGCTTTCTTTAGGGATTCGGCCGTCGCGCTTCGCAGCGGCACCAATTCAGTCCACTTGGAGAACCGGTCTATTAATACCAGCAGCATTTGGTTTCCGTGCTTCGAACGCGGCAGGGGTCCGACGAAGTCCGCACATACCGTAGCCCATGGTTCCTCTGGCACCTGCGTTAGCATTTTCCCAGCTATTTGCATCTGATTCGGCTTGAATCTCATGCATGTCTCGCATCCTCGAACGTGGGCTCGGGCGTCTCTGTGCATTCCTGGCCAGTAGTACCGGGCCGCCAGACGTTCTATTGTCTTTCGGCTTCCTACATGGCCAGCCGCCGGTGAGTCGTGGTTCTCCTTCAGCACCGTTTCCCGTAGAGCTTTCGGAACGCACATCTTCCATGTTGCGACATCTTCGCTGCCCGCTCTATGAGGTATATTCCTGTACAGGGTGTTACCTTCCATCACGTAGTCCGGATACTTTTGCGGCTGGGTCCTTATCTTTTCGCGCATTTCCTTGTCAAGGCAGCCATTGCCGGAAACGCTTCGAGGGATCAAGGAGACGTCGGCGGCGAAAGCTTCTGCAGCATGCAGCTGGATTCTGCCACCACGTTGAGTTGTACGCTGTACGCTATTTCGAAGTCGTACTGCTGCAACTCCAGGGCCCATCTGTCGATCCTCCCTAAAGGGCTTTCTATGCTGTGGAGCCACTTCAGCGCCATGTGGTCGGTTACTACTTTAAAGTGGTAACCTTACAGATACGGCTTGAGCTTTCGGATCGCCCAGACGATTGCCAAGCACTCCTTATTGGTCGTTGAGTAATTCTTCTCAGCGCCGTTGAGCGTTCGGCTTGAGTAAGAGATTACCTTTTCGCCTCGTTCAGTTTCCTGGGTCAAGATTGCCCCGATGCCGTAGTCGCTCGCGTCAGATTGCAAGATGAATGGTTTGTCGAAATCCGGGCATGCCAGTACGGGGTCTGCGACGAGTCTTGCCTTCACATCTTCGAACGCCGTCTGATGTTCCTTTGTCCACACCCACTTATTGCCCTTGCGTAGCAGATCGTTGAGAGGTTTACTACTTTTGCGGAGTCAGGTACAAACCGGCGGTACCATGATGCTACGCCCAGGTACTGTCGGAGCTCTCTTACTGTGGATGGTGGTTCTAGTTCGGCGATGGCTGCTACCTTTTCCGGATCGGTGCCTATTCCCTCGCTAGTCACTCGATGACCAAGATATAACAGCTCTTTCTTGAAAAATTGGCACTTCTCCGGGCTTAACCTCAGATTTGCCTCCTTTAGCCGTCGGAACACTTCCTTTAGGTTGGCCTTGTGTTCTTCCAGCGAGCGCCCGATCACTATGATGTCATCCGTTGAAAGGTCGCAGACGCCGAATGAAGTCCGAATGGCATTACTCTCCATTGGAATAAGCCTTTCCCCGGCACTGTAAACGCCGTATACTGCCTGCTGTCTGCTTTCAGTGGGATTTGCCAGTACCCATCTTTTAGGTCCAAGCTGCTGATGTACCGTGCTTCCCTCAGTTGGTCGAGAATATAATTTATTCGGGGCATCGGGTAGGCATCCTTTATAGATTTGGCGTTGTTTTGCCTAAAGTCGATGCATAGTCTCCATTTGCCGGTCTTTTTTTTAACCATCACGATGGGGGAACTGTATGGGCTTGTTGAGTGTTCTATGTATCCCATTTGGAGAAGCTCGTCCACCTTCGCATTGATCTCCCCTTGAACTTTCGGATTCATGGGGTAGTATCGCTGCTTTATTGGTTTGTCGTCTTTCATCGTGATCTGATGCTCTGCCATGTTTGACGCTCCCTTCATGCTGCTGAAACTCGCTAGCTCTGCCTCCAGGAATTTCGTCGTGTCGTCATCTTCGCTTGCCCGTTGTACGACTGCCACCGATAGCTTCTCCTCGAGCCATCCCTTGTGACGATTCCTGGCCGGTATTATCACTTTGTGTCCAGCGCACTTAATCTCGGTACCGGCTTGTGTTAGGAAGTTCCATCCCAACACCAATGAATCTACTACCCCTGGTAGTATCAGCAGGCTCATGCTCAGTCGCTTGTTCCCGAACGCTATTTCCACCTCCAGCTGCTCATCGATTCCGCCACATCTTCCGTCTGCCAACCTAACTTGCCGTCGTATCCTCGTAATCTTTCCGAGGGGCCTTATATGTGCCCCCCCCCAATCGTCATTGCTGCAGACAACTGCTGCTCCTCCTCGATCAGCTTTCCTGTTAGTTTGGAGAGGTAGCATCTTGCGACCCCCGCTCGCCTCTCTGCGGCTGAGATCGCTGGGCATTTCCCGCCTGCTGGCAGCATTTGACGCTCCTGACGCCTACTCTCCCGCACACCCAGCAGAACAACAGGCGTTGGTGCCGACATCCCCGCGCCCAGTGTCCATGACCGCCGCACTTTCGACAGGCCTCCTGGGGGTCTGCGATGTGTGTCGTTTCACGAGGCCTTTGTGTTGTACTTGGTGGCCTCCAAACATTGTTTGCTGGCTGTTGCTGTTGTGGTGGTGTCCATTGGCCTCCGCGTGGTGCTTCTGTTGCCTTCTGCCGTGGTACTCGGTTAGGTGGCGACCATTGGTCGTGTCCCCGTGCCTCCTGGATTCCTGTCTCTTCGCATCTTCTGTGGATGGTGGTTCTAGTTCGGCGATGGCTGCTGCCTTTTCCGGATCCGTGCCTATTCCCTCGCTAGTCACTCGATGACCAAGATATAACAGCTCTTTCTTGAAAAATTGGCACTTCTCCGGGCTTAACCTCAGATTTGCCTCCTTTAGCCGTCGGAACACTTCCTTTAGGTTGGCCTTGTGTTCTTCCAGCGAGCGCCCGATCACTATGATGTCATCCGTTGAAAGGTCGCAGACGCCGAATGAAGTCTGAATGGCATTACTCTCCATTGGAATAAGCCTTTCCCCGGCACTGTAAACGCCGTATACTGCCTGCTGTCTGCTTTCAGTGGGATTTGCCAGTACCCATCTTTTAGGTCCAAGCTGCTGATGTACCGTGCTTCCCTCAGTTGGTCGAGAATATAATTTATTCGGGGCATCGGGTAGGCATCCTTTATAGACTTGGCGTTGATTTGCCTAAAGTCGATGCATAGTCTCCATTTGCCGGTCTTTTTTTTAACCATCACGATGGGGGAACTGTATGGGCTTGTTGAGTGTTCTATGTATCCCATTTGGAGAAGCTCGTCCACCTTCGCATTGATCTCCCCTTAAACTTTCGGATTCTTGGGGTAGTATCGCTGCTTTATTGGTTTGTCGTCTTTCATCGTGATCTGATGCTCTGCCATGTTTGACGCTCCCTTCATGCTGCTGAAACTCGCTAGCTCTGCCTCCAGGAATTTCGTCGTGTCGTCATCTTCGCTTGCCCGTTGTACGACTGCCACCGATAGCTTCTCCTCGAGCCATCCCTTGTGACGATTCCTGGCCGGCATTATCACTTTGTGTCCAGCGCACTTAATCTCGGTACCGGCTTGTGTTAGGAAGTTCCATCCCAACACCAATGAATCCACTACCCCTGGTAGTATCAGCAGGCTCATGCTCAGTCGCTTGTTCCCGAACGCGATTTCCACCTCCAGCTGCTCATCGATTCCGCCACATCTTCCGTCTGCCAACCTAACTTGCCGTCGTATCCTCGTAATCTTTCCGAGGGGCCTTATATGTGCCCCCCCCAATCGTCATTGCTGCAGACAACTGCTGCGCCTCCTCGATCAGCTTTCCTGTTAGTTTGGAGAGGTAGCATCTTGCGACCCCCGCTCGCCTCTCTGCGGCTGAGATCGCTGGGCATTTCCCGCCTGCTGGCAGCATTTGACGCTCCTGACGCCTACTCTCCCGCACACCCAGCAGAACAACAGGCGTTGGTGCCGACATCCCCGCGCCCAGTGTCCATGACCGCCGCACTTTCGACAGGCCTCCTGGGGGTCTGCGATGTGTGTCGTTTCACGAGGCCTTTGTGTTGTACTTGGTGGCCTCCAAACATTGTTTGCTGGCTGTTGCTGTTGTGGTGGTGTCCATTGGCCTCCGCGAGGTGCTTCTGTTGCCTTCTGCCGTGGTACTCGGTTAGGTGGCGACCATTGGTCGTGTCCCCGTGTCTCCTGGATTCCTGTCTCTTCGCATCCTCTGCATGATACCTGCGCTGGCGATGCCGACTTGGTCTTCGAGAAGTTGTTTTCCTGCGCGAACGCTTCCCTCTCCTTTTCGAGTTCTTCATACTCGTCTGCTAATATCATCAGCGTGTCCAGGTCCGACACTTTGTATGCCCTTAGGAAGATCTTTAGACTGGGGGTGCAGTTTTCCTTGATGATCCTTAGGGTCTCTTTAGTGGAATAATTAAGTGGCCTCACCATCGTCTGCATGTCGATCATGTAGTCTTTGAACGACTCGCTGAAGCCCTGCTTCCGTTGCCTGACCTGATCCGCCAGCCTGGTGAAGAAGTCTCTCGGTAGAAAGTATGTGTGGAAACTATCTATGAACTCCGCCCATGTTTTCCATTGTTTGTTGTTGGCGATAAACCACTTCAGAGCCCTTCCCTTCAGCAATTCAGGCATCGCTCGGAAAATCATGTCTAACTCCAAGCCGTATGTGTTGGCGGACCTTTCCACCTGTTCCAGGAGCTCGAACGGTTTTTCCGCCCCGTCGAACCTGAACGACCATTCGCGGACCTGTTAAGCGATCCTTGCATAGTCTGAATGACTGGGTCTCGAGATTAGCGCTGTTATTTAACTGTCTTGGCTTGATTCTCTCCTGTTTGCCTCCTTTTGTAGATTGTCAACGCTCAGGCTTGCCACTAAGTTGACCCCTTCGGCGTTTGTTAGCGTGATGCTGGGGCCGGCTTTGTCGTGGTATGTGGCTTCCAAATCGACCCAGATGTCAACGAGTTGTGGGTCATTATCCGTTTCTGAGTAATACTCGGATAATGATTTTCTCATGTCCTCTAATCTGCCGTCCAGGGTGACATTAAGCCTCTGTGCGACATTGGCGAAGTCCTCCTTTTTAAGCCGGTAGATCCACTTCTTCCCCATTCTGTTGAAATTGCTTTCACTGCTGGGACAATCACGTTGGGCGCCAGCTGTAACGAACTGTTTTTTGTGGTCTGCTCGCTACGAGATTCGTGCGGCTAGCTCAGTATATTGTGTGTTCGTTCCACCAAATTTATATTAACGTGACCGCCCAGTAGCTCAGTGGGAAAGCACAGAATTCACGGGTTCCTATTGGGTTTATTGCGGGTGTATTATTACAAATGTCTTGGTAGCTTGGTTGGCCTTAACTCGTCGCTTGTGACCTTCGGTACTTCCGACGGTCCTGATTGACTCGACGACCTCTCGCCTTGATGACTCGGTGCTCCAGTCCTGTAGCTCCCTGAAGATCCTCGCAGCTCCCTGAAGATCCTCGCAGCTCCCTGAAGACGCTCGCTCGCTGCTCGCTCCTCACGCGTGACTTGGTGACTGCTGGTAACGACTCGGACTCGCGAGGGGGATCAGCCGTACGGGCTTAGGGAAGCGTCACCGTTCTCAGACTAGGGTGAACAGAAGCTGCGCTCTCCAGGACCGCTCCTTTCGACACACCGCCGCCTGTCACTTGCTCTGTCCCGGATGGTCCCACTGGGGTTTCCGCTCAGCCCGCGCGGACAGTCAAGGCGGAACGCCAGGAAGCTGCCTCTCGCTTTACTTTGCTTTCACGCCTAGTGTAAACGAACGTTCCACCCTAGCCTCACCCTTTTGCTTTTGGTCCGGGACGTTTCCGCGTGGCTTTTGGTACTCGGGGTTTGGGCACGCCGCTCCGGGACCCCGCAAGTCGAATCCGTAGGGCTCTCCTGGACAATTCCAGTCGAGACCGTACCGATCAACCGCTCTCCCTTCTGGCTTGTTATACTTGGGTTTCGGGCCGCTCCGGGACCTCGCAAGTCGAATCTGTAGGGCTCTCCTGGACAATTCCACTCGAGACCGTACCGATCCACCGCTCTCCCTTTTGGCTTGTTATACTTTCTCCAGACGTAACGCCAGGACTTTGTGGATAAGGTTAATCGACCGCCTTGACCTCAGCTACCTGCGTCTCAATTCGGATATTCCTGGTATCCCAATCCCGAACGTCTCGACGTAGCGACTCGACTTGCTGTTGCTCCCTTGTAGATTATCTGATTGTTTGATTGCTCACTTTGGTATCTAAGTGATCTGACGGTGTGACTCCTTGTGATCGACTGATCCAGCTGCCAGCGCTCTGCGGCCTTATATAGGGCCTCCGGGAACCGTTATTTCCCTATTGCGCATGGCCCGCTGAATCTTTCCACTCCGGGTCCAAAGTCCGTGCCTCCTGGTTGATCTCCATCCTTGGTCTCCAAACTCTCTCGCTCTCC
This sequence comes from Drosophila suzukii, assembly GCF_043229965.1. Taxonomy (NCBI): domain Eukaryota; kingdom Metazoa; phylum Arthropoda; class Insecta; order Diptera; family Drosophilidae; genus Drosophila; species Drosophila suzukii. The sequence goes on along the minus strand of NW_027255938.1, from coordinate 406,736 downwards.
ATCCTTGGTCCCCAAACTCTCTCGCTCTCCATCCTTGGTCTCCAAACTCTCCTGCTCTCCATCCTTGGTCTCCAAACTCTCTCGTTCTCCATCCAAGTCTCTCCTCGCCGCGCCGTTACTATGCGAATTCGCCGCGTATCTGGTAAGCGGCCGGCCATCTGTTGCTGCTTCTATTTGTGGGGAGTTATTCAACTCCTCACATTCCCCCCTTACTCGGGAAACATTTAAAACTTGTTTCTACTCTCCGGCGTTTCCTTACATATCCTAGCCTTCGAGTCCTTGTGATTCCCGCGGCGCTCCCTCGTTGCTCCCTCGATGCTCCCTCGACGCTCTTAACTCTCTTGAGTTTCTACAGCGCTGGTCATCCTCCTCGTAGCAACTTTAAATCTCCCGCGCCGATATTTCCCGTGTTTCCACTGGGACATCGATACTCGTGGGCTATCGATCCCCAGCTCGCTGCTCATTGCTGCGTTCTACTCCTTTTATTGTTTCCTTCGCCTGGTCACAACATTCGTGCGTGATCGATGTTTCTGCGAATATCGATACCGATGGTGCGGCGTTGCCACCTGCTCGGTGCGATATTTCCACCTTGGCCGATGTTTCCATTTTCGTGTGCCCATCGATCGCACTATCGTCCAATGCCAATCGATCGCCTATCGAGGCGCCCCCCTTCCCTGGCTCATGGTGATTTTGCAACTTTCTAGGTAAGTTTTCGCATTTCCTCACTCCTTTCTATTTCATCCTTCCTCTCTCCATACGACCTCTCTCGACTCTCGTCTCTCTCTCTCGCCCTTCAATCGTCCTCAGCCGGCTGAGCCTGACTCCATGCTGTCAACACCTTAGAGCGGGTGCGGAGAGAACTTCGCATTTGCTTCGCCGCAGGTGAGTATTTTGGTGTCGTTTGGCTGCTTCCTGTATTAACCCAACGTGAATTTAAGGAGGCCGGAGCTGCAATGTATGCCCCTTCCTTTTGGCCCCTGTTTCAGCCGCGTTTCCCGTCATATGCCGGCTTTCAAGCTCTGGACCGTTTTGTTTCTTTTATTCAACCTTATTTGGCCGCTCCTCGAACACTCTCGTGCCCGCCAGCCCCAAACGGACGCGGAACGCGCGCCCCTCTCTCCATACGCGCACGCTGCGCCTGCCGCCCAGGATGCGAGCCTCCTTCACCGCCGGTGCCTCCGCGATCCCTTCGGGCCACTCGTGCTCCGCGATCTATCGCCATCGCCGGCTTTCCGGCGCCGACACCGTCCGCGACAATTTCGGCCATGCCACCACCTCGGACACTTCGGGCGCCGAGTACTGCCGCTTGAGCGGAGGTCGGCCGCCTTCCACGGGCTCAGGCCACACCCAGGGTCCTCGCTCCAGTGGCTCATCTGGCTCCGCGGTTACCGTCGCGCTTCCTGTTGGCCTTGGCGTCGATGGCCCTGTCCTTGGCGTCGTCGGTCCGGTGCTCGGTGTCGGTGGGGCCTAATGCTCCGGTCTGCCGCGGGTCATGGGATCCAGCGGGCTCACCCGGGGATCACTCTCTTCCCAGATTCGGGGCTTCTCCGTCGCCGCCGTCTCCTCTGCGGGTTCCTCCGGCCAGGTCCAGACAACCGTCTGCTGCCGCCACCTTACCCCTTCGGCCGCGAACGTCCGGGTGCTGTGGCTCACATGGGCCGCCGGTATGTCCGTCCGGATGTGTTGTTGCTTCGGCGGACCGATCTCGTGCTGCCGGCGTCGCTCGCGTTCGGGCTGCCGCTGCGGTGGTGGCTGCTGCTGCCGTGGTGGCTGCTGCTGCGGTGGTGGCTGCTGCTGCGGTGGTGGCTGCTCGAACCTCGGCGTGGGTGGGCGTGCTGGCGTCCACTGTGGTGACCCCTCGTACCGCGGTGTGGGCGGGATTTCGGGCAGCCACCGCGGAGGTGAGGACGCCCAGTCTTCTGCCACTTCTGGCGGTGGGATGCAGGGCTCGGGCGCATACCTCGGCGTGGGTGGGTACTTCGCGCCTCGTACTTTCGTCGAAATTCCCACGTAGCCGCTATCACAGCCTCGGCATGGCTACTGGGAGCCAGCTGGTCCTGGGGCGGCTCTTCGCTGGCCCACTCTACCTCCGCCGCGCCAGTCGAGATGCGGCCGTCGGCCCGGTTGACTGCTTTGCGAAGCCGCCATGACCGCTGCTCCACCCGCGGGTCTTCTACCAACTCGACGTCGCTGTCTGAGCTGATGACCGGCTCGGGGACGCCCCGCCCGGAGATCCGCCGCGAGGTTCGGGTAGGCCGGGATTTCGACCATCCTTGCCCCGCGCAGGATCCTCCGGACGGCTGGTGGGCAGCCAAAATCTTGCGCGCTTCCCTCCTCGTCACAGGTGTGCTCATGATGCTTGTCGATTTTGATTGTTCATCTGAAGCCTGGGCTCCCTTCAACGACACCTCGGTTCCGAGCCTTCTTCTTTGGTCAATCCCGCTATTTCCTTCGGCCTCTCCTTCTTACTACCCAGATCTACGGTACAGCTCTCTGCTATGTGCCGTCTTACCCCTTCCTACGGCACCCTGTTGATGCGTGTTTTTTCTTTCCTCCGATCAGTCCCAATCGAGACCTTAGACGCTCTGGTTTGCTCCCTTTGTGTTCTTAACGTTCTCCTGATGTCCTCTATGTGTTTCATTGCGCCATTGTAGTTGCCCTGTAGTATCCTTGGAGTCGGTTTGTAGTATCTGTTCGTACCCAAAGGTACTCAACATGACCACACCCAACAAATCAAGCAGTAGCCAAGTTGGGAACACTACCAGGCGCTCAGTAGCACCCACTGCATATGAGAATGGCTGATCAGCATATTATATGTCTCACTAACTCACCGTCTCACCGACTCAACGGCACACTGACCGACCAATGCAGTCAGCACATTTTGCAGTGTCTGCCGAGCCAACTACACAAACTGCTACCATAATCAAAACTACCTGACCTACCTACCTACTTTAGAATATAGCGCACTTCACTAATCATTACACTAAACTTTCGTCTTCCAAGTAGTATATAAACATGTACCAAATGAAGAATAAATCAGTTATCAACGCATCTCATAACTCCGCGGTTCTACTTCCTACCTCTGGGAATAGGGCTCGTAATACACTATCTCCACTAGCAGCTGACCCACGTTAGCTCACCCTCAGCGCAGTTCAGCATCGCCTGTGGTCCGGCATCGCAGTAACCATCGTTACCACCGCGACGCGATCGTCCTGCCATCCAGCGTCCCCGTGCCAGCGACAAGTGCTCATTACCCCCTTGTCCCGCGGTGTGACCCGGAAGTGTCTACTTCGGTTAGGCACAAACATTGGTGACCCCGACGTGATCCTTTAACAACAAAGGATCACACTCAAGCAACCCCCTTCCCAGTAAAGGACTCACAGCTTTATCCAGCTTCACAGGATACGCTTCTTCTTCCAGTGTCACAGGAACTTCAGCTTAATCCAGCTTCACAGGATACGCTTCTTCTTCCAGCGTCACAGGAACTTCAGCTTAATCCAGCTTCACAGGATTCGCTTCTTCTTCCAGCGTCACAGGAACTTCAGCTTAATCCAGCTTCACAGGATACGCTTCTTCTTCCAGCGTCACAGGAACTTCAGCTTAATCCAGCTTCACAGGATTCGCTTCTTCCTCCAGCGTCACAGGAACTTAAGCTTCATCCAGCTTCACAGGATACGCTTCTTCTTCCAGCGTCACAGGAACTTCAGCTTCATCCAGCTTCACAGGATACTCAGCTTCATCCAGCTTCACAAGATTAGTTGTTTCCAAGACACACAATATGTCTACTTCATTCATTGAGGAAACAAGTCACACAAGAATCGATTTACACAATCGAATACTAGACACACAAATCGAACCGCAGTTGAAGGAAAGATCCACCTTGGTCAATGATTTGTTAGGTGCTTCCTATACAATTCGGTCAAGGGCTGACCGACATCACGACTTAATTGAGCGTACCCCTCAATGGGGGGGAGAATGTTCGTACCCAAAGGTACTCAACATGACCACACCCAACAAATCAAGCAGTAGCCAAGTTGGGAACACTACCAGGCGCTCAGTAGCACCCACTGCATATGAGAATGGCTGATCAGCATATTATATGTCTCACTAACTCACCGTCTCACCGACTCAACGGCACACTGACCGACCAATGCAGTCAGCACATTTTGCAGTGTCTGCCGAGCCAACTACACAAACTGCTACCATAATCAAAACTACCTGACCTACCTACCTACTTTAGAATATAGCACACTTCACTAATCATTACACTAAACTTTCGTCTTCCAAGTAGTATATAAACATGTACCAAATGAAGAATAAATCAGTTATCAACGCATCTCATAACTCCGCGGTTCTACTTCCTACCTCTGGGAATAGGGCTCGTAATACACTATCTCCACTAGCAGCTGACCCACGTTAGCTCACCCTCAGCGCAGTTCAGCATCGCCTGTGGTCCGGCATCGCAGTAACCATCGTTACCACCGCGACGCGATCGTCCTGCCATCCAGCGTCCCCGTGCCAGCGACAAGTGCTCATTACCCCCTTGTCCCGCGGTGTGACCCGGAAGTGTCTACTTCGGTTAGGCACAAACAGTATCCCTTTCAAGTCCTTGGAGGTTTCCTTGGAATTTTTTCGTAATATCCTTTTGGAATCCTTGGAGGTATCCTTGGACTCTTTTCGTAGTATCATTTGGGAATCCTTGGACGTATTCTTTGACTCCTTTCCTAGTATCCTTTGGAAGTCCTTAGACGTAGTCTTTGACTCCTTTCGTAGTATCCTTTGGGCATCCTTAGAGGTATCCTTGGACTCCTTTCTTACTATCCTTTGGGCATCCTTGGAGGTATCCTTGGACTCCTTTCGTAGTATCCTTTGGGCATCCTTGGAGGTATCCATGGACTAATTTCGTAGTATCCTTTGGGCATCCTTGGAGGTATCCTTGGACTCCTTTCGTAGTATCCTTTGGGCATCCTTGGAGGTATCCTTGGTCTCCTTTCGTAGTATCCCTTGGGCATCCTTGGAGGTATCCTTGGACTCCTTTCGTAGCTTCCTTTGGGCATCCTTTGAAGTATCCTTGGGTTCCTTTCGTAGTATCCTTTGGGCACCCTTGGAGATGTCTTTGGGCTCTTTTCGTAGTATCCTTTGGGCATCCTTGGACTTTCAATGTTGTTTTGCGTCTGTTGTGTCTACTTGCTGTAGCCGCTCGCTTGTGTTTTCCGTTTGTTGCTGTTTCAGCTCGCTTACGTGGATGGTCCGCTCTTTCTTTGTGTTTATGTGTCGTATTTTGCAGATTACTGGTGACGCAAAACCTATGACTTGGTAAGGTTCGTCGTATCTTGGGGCCAATTTTGCTGCGAACCCCTAGGCCGCTTTTGATAAGTGGTGTTCCTTGGCCCACACGACGTCACCCAGCTTTGGCGTCCATTGCCTCCTCCTTAGGTTAAAATGCCTAGCCTGGTCCTGGGATGCTTTCTCCAGGTTCCGCCTTACAATCTCGAAGATTTCTCTGAGTTGGTTTGCTTTCTCCTCCGGGGTCTCTGTCGGTCGTCCGGTCCCTACGGTTTCTCTGTCGTATAGGCCGCTCGGTAGTCTTGGTTCTCTGCCTTGGGTAATGAACGACGGTGTGTAACCTGTGGATTCTGAAACGCTCGTGTTTACTGCCAGCATGATTTCCGGCCATTTTTCGTCCCAGTCTCTTTGGTTCTGCCCTGCGAACTGCGCTATCATTGTTTTCACCGACCTATTGGCTCTCTCAGTTGGGTTCTCCTGTGGGGTGTATGGAGCTGTGAACTGTTGCTTGGCTCCCATTTCGGCCAGGAAACTCTTGAAAATTTTGCTGGCAAACTGAACTCCGTTGTCCGTTATGACTATTTTGGGGACCCCATACCTCGCGACTATGCGTTCTTTAAAAGCTTTCTTTAGGGATTCGGCCGTCGCGCTTCGCAGCGGCACCAATTCAGTCCACTTGGAGAACCGGTCTATTAATACCAGCAGCATTTGGTTTCCGTGCTTCGAACGCGGCAGGGGTCCGACGAAGTCCGCACATACCGTAGCCCATGGTTCCTCTGGCACCTGCGTTAGCATTTTCCCAGCTATTTGCATCTGATTCGGCTTGAATCTCATGCATGTCTCGCATCCTCGAACGTGGGCTCGGGCGTCTCTGTGCATTCCTGGCCAGTAGTACCGGGCCGCCAGACGTTCTATTGTCTTTCGGCTTCCTACATGGCCAGCCGCCGGTGAGTCGTGGTTCTCCTTCAGCACCGTTTCCCGTAGAGCTTTCGGAACGCACATCTTCCATGTTGCGACATCTTCGCTGCCCGCTCTATGAGGTATATTCCTGTACAGGGTGTTACCTTCCATCACGTAGTCCGGATACTTTTGCGGCTGGGTCCTTATCTTTTCGCGCATTTCCAGAATCCAGCTGCATGCTGCAGAAGCTTCCGCCGCCGACGTCTCCTTGATCCCTCGAAGCGTTTCCGGCAATGGCTGCCTTGACAAAGCGTCTGCCACCACGTTGAGTTGTACGCTGTACGCTATTTCTAAGTCGTACTGCTGCAACTCCAGGGCCCATCTGTCGATCCTCCCTGAAGGGCTTTCTATGCTGTTGAGCCACTTCAGCGCCATGTGGTCGGTCACTACTTTAAAGTGGTAACCTTCCAGTTACGGCTTGAGCTTTCGGATCGCCCAGACGATTGCCAAGCACTCCTTCTCGGTCGTTGAGTAATTCTTCTCAGCGCCGTTGAGCGTTCGGCTTGAGTAAGAGATTACCTTTTCGCCTCGTTCAGTTTCCTGGGTCAAGATTGCCTCGATGCCGTAGTCGCTCGCGTCAATTTGCAAGATGAATGGTTTGTCGAAATCCGGGCATGTCAGTACGGGGTCTGCGACAAGTCTTGCCTTCACCTTGTAACGAACTGATTTTGTATGTCTGCTCGCTACGAGATTCGTGCGGCTAGCTCAGAAGATTGTCTCGGCTTCCGCTTGGCTCCTGGGTCTCGGGACGCTCGTAGTGGCCACCTCTGCTCACTCGCCGACGCGCTGCCTCGGGGTCGCTTGTTGCGCCTTAGACTCGCAGAGAGTTCGGCCTTGTGGGCTTAGGGAAGCGTCACCGTTCTCAGACTAGGGTGAACAAGCCTTGCTCTCCAGGCCGACGTCTTTCGAGGCAATACCTGTCCCTTGCTCTGTCCCGGACGGTCCCGCTAGGTTCTTGCTCAAATCGCGCTGACAGTCCAGGCTGTCGCCAGGAGGCTGCCTAGCAGTTCACTTTGCTTAACGCCTAGCGCAGACGAACGTTCCACCCGACGTCACCCTACTGCTTATCGTCCGTGACGCGCCTGCGCTCCCCAATGAGCCCCGCGCGGCGATGGTAACGTGGCTGCCGGAAAAGTCTGCTGGCGTCGCTGCCGATGTCTTCTGCGTTGTCTCCTGACCAGTAGCTTGTCGTTCTGGCACTCGGGGAGTTGGGCGGTTGCTGTTCAGGAACTTCGCCGGTAATCGCAGGGCTTTCCAGGCGCTCGCCTCTTGAAACCGCAAATCGATCTACCGCTCGTCCGTCACGCCAGGTCCTGCTTGGTCGGGCAAGGTACGCTGGGTCTCAGACAACTTTCCTCCCCACACTGACGGTTCCTCGTCGTAGGACTCTTCCGCTTGTCTCTGACAGACCCGCCGGGCGACTCGCCAGGGTGTGGTCGTGACAAAGTTGGAAAACGAACTCCTTGACTTAGCCGTGTGATGCCTTCCGGAACTCAGCCACTTGAGTCTCAATTCGGAGATTCCTGATGTCCCAATCCCGAACGTCTCGACGTGGCGATCTCGCTCCTTGTGTGCTTCCCACGGCGCTGCTTCCGACGACTCGCTTGGTTGTAGCTCCCTCGTAGATTACTTGCTTGACTGATTGTTCACTTGGTACTTTGACTGATCTTGAAGGCTTGACTCCTCGTGATCGACTGATCCAGCTGCCAGCGCTCTGCGGCCTTATATAGGGCCTCCAAGCACCGTTATTTCCCTTTTGCGCACGGCCCGCTGGATCTCTCCACTCTGGGTCCAAAGTCCGTGCCTCCTGGATGACCCACTTCTCCTTCACGTACCGCTTTCAATCGATGCTCCGCCCACTGCTGCAGTCCCGCTGATTCCCGGGCCGCTTGTGGCACGCCTGTGTGCCGCTCCACTGCCGAGATGTGGCACTTCCTCTCCCGGTCCAAAGTTCACGGGAGAGTCCAAAGTCCGGTGGAGTTCCGTTATCCCCTTTTGCATACGGCACTCTTGCTCTGCCCGCGAAGTCTCCATTCTCTCTCGATCTCCATCCTTGGTCTCCAATCTCTCTCGCTCTCCTTCATTGGTCTCCAAACTCTCTCGCTCTCCTTCGTTGGTCTCCAAACTCTCTCGATCTCCACCCTTGGTCTCCAAACTCTCTCGTTCTCCTCGCCGCGCCGTTACTACGCGAATTCGCCGCGTATCTGGTAAGCGGCCGGCCATCTGCTGCTGCTTCTATTTGTGGGGAGTTATTCAACTCCTCACATTCCCCCCTTACTTCGGGAAACATTTTAGACTGGTTCCTACTCTCCGGCGTTTCCTGGCTTATCCTAGCCTTTGAGTCCTTGTGATTCCCGCGGCGCTCCCTCGTTGCTCCCTCGATGCTCCCTCGACGCTCTTAACTCCCTTAAGTTTCTACAGCGGGGGTCATCCTCCTCGTAGCAACTTTAAATCTCCCGCGCCGACATTTCCTGTGTTCCCACTGGGACATCGATACTCATGGGCTATCGATCCCCAGCTCGCTGCTCATTGCTGCGTCTCACTCCTTTCCATGTTTCCTCCGCCTGGTCACACCATTCGTGCGTGATCGATATTTATTCGCATATCGATACCGACGGTGCGGCGTTGCCACCTGCTCGTTTGCGATATTTCCACCTTGGCCGATATTTCCATTGTCGTGTGCCCATCGATCGCACTATCGTCCAGTGCCAATCGATCGCCTATCGAGGCGCCCCCTTCCCTGGCTCGTGGTGATTTTGCAATTTTTTATGGGTAAGTTCCTTTTACATTTCCTCTACTCCTTCTCATCTTATCCTTCTCTCTCCTTTCGTCCTCTCTCGCCCTTCACTCGTCCTCTATCGGCTGCGTCGGACTCCATATTGGCAGCTCTCGAGAGCTGGTGCGGAGAGGACTTCGCATTCACTTTGCAACCGGGACAGCCGGTAAGTAGTTGACGTTCATTTCTTCTTCCTGTACTAAGACCATTTGACTTACAGGTTGCTGGAGTGGCCCATGCATGCCCCGTTCTTCTTCCAGCCACCCCCAATCAAACTCTTGGCCCCGTACCCCTTCTCTTGTTGCTTTGGAAAACCCTTGTGTTGTTTTTGTGATTATTTTTTTTTATTTATTTATTGCGCGAAAACCCGGATGCCCGCGACTCCGAGCCTCACCCGGTACCTCCTCCCGCCTTCGCAGACCAGGACGCACCGCCTGCCGCCCTTCCGCCGTGCCGTCGCGACCGCGGGTGCTTCCTCAATACCCACCGGCCACTCGCTCCTGGCGACCTCGCGCCAACCGCCTTCCTCCGGGGCCGAAACTTGCCGCATGAACTGCGGCCGCGGGCGCGTCGATCCGGGGTTCGAGACTTGACGCTGCAACGTCGGTCTTTGGATGGCCGGTGGCTCGGGCCATACCCACGGTCCCTTCTCCAGCGACTCCGCCTCCCCCGTCGCTGCCGTCGTCGCCGGTGTTGGCGGGCCCGTGCTTGGTGTCGGCGGGACCCACGCATCCTGTCGGCTCCTCGTCCGGGGGTCCCGAGGGTTCAACTTGGGTGCCCCCTCCTCCCATATCCTGGGCACCTCCTTCGTCGGTCCTGTCGCGGGCCCCTCGGGCCACGTCCATGTCACCGTCTGCTGCCGCCACCGCATGCCCTCGGCCTCGAACGCCCGTGTGCTGTGGCTCACGTGCGCGGTTGGCACCTCCGTCCGCACCACCGACGGCTCCTCCGCCCTTGCCTGGTGGACGTCCTCCTCCTGCAGTTGCGGCATCGGCTGCGCGGTCGACTCCTCGCTCGGCGTCTGCTCCTCCGGTCGTCGTGGCTCCGTGTATCGCGGCGTGGGTGGCCGGGCCGGCCTCCACGGCGGCGTGGCCAACGGTGCTCCATCGTCGCCGTCTCGAGCGCCGTCCGTGAGCCACTCCCCCTCGTAGCGGGGAGTGGGTGGCACCTCGGGTAACCACCGCGGAGGGGATGGCGCGCGTGGTTCGTCCTCGTCCTCGTCCTCGTCCCTCGGACTGGGTTCCTCGGCCGCGTATCTGGGGGTGAGTGGCATCTCCCACGCGTCCTCCACCGGTGCCTCCCACAGCCGTCGCTCTTCTTCCTCCGCCTCTCGCAAGCGGGCATGCCATCGCGCCGCCGCCGCCTCGTGGTCCTGCCGCCGCCGCGTCTGCCATCTCGCCTCCTCCTCCGTCGACCGCTGCTGCTCCTCGTCCGACGGCTCCCGGTCTCGGAACCGCTTCTGAGACTCCTCGGTGGCCCGACAGACCGCCTCCGAGTGGCTCCTCGGGAGTTCCTCTCCTCCGACGTCCGTCGTCCCGCGCGGTATCCGACCGCCCGCCGCCGCCTTCCGGAGTCGCCACTCTCTCTCCTCGACGGCGGGATCGCCGATCACCTCCACGTCGCTGTCGGAGCTCACCGCGGGTTCCGGTGCGGAGTCCTTGTCTCGGGTCCGCTCCAGGGCCCGCCGCGGAGCTCGGGTAGGCCGGGTCTCCGACCATCCTTGCCCCGGGCGAGGTTCCTGGAGGGCCGCCATCCTCCTGCGTGCTTCGGCTCTGGTGACGCGTGTGCTCATGATGGTGTTCTGAATTTTAGTGCTCGACCGTCGCCAGGCTCCCCATACATGAAACCTCGGTTGCGCGCCTTCCTTTTGCCCGATACCGTTATGTCCTTTCTTTGGGGCGCTCGCTCTCTTACGGTACAGCTCTCTTTGCTGTACCGTCTTCCCCCTTTCTTCGTAAACCACATGTTGTATTCCCTCAGATCACCGTGGCACTCTGGATGCTGCGGTGCGTTGTACCTCCCGGTTCCGTAATTAACTTGATCACCTTTGGTGAGTATTCTTGGAAGTTGTCCTTGGGCCTACACATTGCTTCGGGGCGTTCCTGGTTGGTATCCTTGGTGTCCTTGGGTTATTATTGGGGTATCCTTGAGGTGTCTTTCGAGTCCTATTGGGGTATCCTTAGGTATCCTTGGGGTATCGTTGGGCTATCCCAAGGGTATCCTTCGGGTGTCCTTTGGGTATCCTTCGGGTATAGTTTGGGCACACTTAGGGTATCCTTCGGGTGTCCTTTGGGTATCCTTTAGAGGTGTTGTTGGGGTGTCATTCGGGTATATTTCGGGCACACTTAGGGTATCCTTCGGGTGTCCTTTGGGTACGTGATGTGCTTTCGCTACTATTTTTGTCGACCTTGTCCGTTTCCTTCCCGCTTGGCCTAAGCCCGGATGACCCTGGCGTGATCGCGGATGACTCTGGCAACTGCCCGACGCTGAATCCTGCTGCCTTGCGGGTGGATCCCTTATCGTTACTCGTGTCTTTGTGTCGTCCTCGTAAGTGTCCTTTCCGCCTGGCGTAATCTCGGATGACTCTGGCAACTGCCCGACGCTGAATCCTGTTGCCTTGCGGTCGGGATCACCATCCATCCTTATCCACGTCCTTGTGACCTATCCTTGTAATTGTCCTTTCTGCGTGGCGTGTGGATGACTCTCGCTTAGGCCTGACGCATAATCCTGTGGCCTCGCAGACTGGATCAATGTGAATTCCTTATCCATGTCCTTGCGACCTATCCTTATGGTTGATCTTTCTGCGTGGCTTGTGGATGACTCTCGCTTAGGCCTGACGCATAATCCTGTAGCCTCGCAGTCTGGATCAACGTGAAATCCTTCCGATGTGGTCGTGTTCACTGCTAGCATAATCTCCGGCCACTTCTCATCCCAGTTTCTCTGGTCCTGCCCTGCGAACTGTATGGCGCGGTGAATTGTTGACTGATACCCATCTCAGCCAGGAAATTTTTAAATATGCGGCTTGCAAACTGTACTCCATTGTCCGTTATGACCACCTTCGGGACCCCGTACATTGCGATTATGCGCTCCCTAAACGCCTTCTTGAGCGACTCTGCCGTCGCACTGCGTAGGGGCACCAGTTCCGTCCATTTCGAAAACCTGTCTATCATGACCAGCAGCATTTGGTTCCCGTGCTTAGATCTTGGTAGGGGTCCAACGAAGTCTGCACATACCGTGGCCCATGGTTCCTCCGGCACTTAGGTCAACATCTTCCCAGCCGCCTGCATCTGATTGGGCTTAAACCGCATGAAAATCTCGCATTTTCGTACGTGGGCTCGGGCGTCTCTATGCATGCCTGGCCAGTAGTATCAGGCTGCCAACCGTGCAATTGTCCTTCGGCTTCCTACGTGTCCCGCGGACGGTGCGTCGTGGTTTTCCCTCAACACTGTTTCTCGTAGCGACTTCGGGACGCACATCTTCCATGACGCGACGACTTCACTGCCTGCTCGGTGAGGTATGTTTCTGTACAGTGTCTCACCATCCATAACATAGTCCGGGTACTTCTGCGGTTGGGTCCTTATCTTTTCGCCCATGTCCTTGATCCAGCTGCACTCTCCTGAGGTTATTGTTGCCGATGCCTCTTTTACTCCTCGTAGCGTCTCTGGTAGTGGTTGTCTTGATAATGCGTCGGCCACCACGTTTAGCTGGCCCTTTCTGTACGCTATCTCAAAGTCGTACTGTTGCAGCTCCAGGGCCCATCTGGCGATCATTCCTGAAGGGCTTTCGATGCTGTTGAGCCACTTCAGGGCCATGTGGTCGGTTACTACCTTAAAGTGGTAACCTTCCAGATATGGCCTGAGCTTCCGGATCGCCCAGACGATCGCCAAGCACTCCTTCTCCGTTGTCGAGTAGTTCTTTTCCGTGCCGTTCAGTGTTCGGCTCGAGTAGGAGATTACTCTTTCGCCCTTTTCGGTGTCCTGGGTCAGTATCGCTCCGATGCCGTAGTCGCTGGCGTCTGTTTGCAGGATGAAAGTTCTACTGAAGTCCGGGCATGCTAGCACTGGATCTGCCACGAGTCTTGCCTTAACCTCCTCAAACGCCATCTGGTGCTCTGGTGTCCACTCCCACTTACTGCCTTTGCGCAGCAGGTCGTTCAGGGGTTTGACGATTCTGGAAAAATCTGGTACAAACCGGCGGTACCACGACGCTACTCCTAGGTATTGCCGGAGTTCTTTGACGGTCGATGGCGGTTCTAGTTCGGCGATGGCGGCTACTTTTTCTGGATCTGTTCCTATTCCCTCGCTAGTCACTCGATGACCCAGGTACAGCAGCTCCTTTTTGAAGAATTGGCATTTTTCTGGATTCAGCCTCAGATTTGCCTCCTTTAGACGCCGGAACACTTCCCTCAGGTTTCTTTTGTGTTCTTCCAGCGTGCGACCGATCACTATTATGTCATCCTGGTAAGCGAATGCGTGAGGTGACATCTCGGGGCCAATTACTTGGTCCAAGACTCGCTGAAACGTTGCCGACGCCGAGTGAAGTCCGAACGGCATTACCCTCCACTGAAACAGAAATGCTGTATATTGCCTGCTACTTTCTTCCAGTGGGAACTGCCAGTATCCATCCTTCAGGTCCAAACTGCTGATGTACCGCGCTTCTCTTAGTTGATCTAGGATGTAGTTTATGCGGGGCATTGAGTAGGCATCCTTCACTGACTTCGCGTTGATCTGCCTGAAGTCGACACACAGTCTCCACTTGCCTGTCTTCTTTTTCACCATCACGATGGGCGAGCTGTATGGGCTCTTTGAATGCTCTATGAACCCCATTTGGAGAAGCTCGTCCACCTTTGCGTTGATTTCCCCTTGAATTTTTGGGTTCTTTGGGTAGTATCTCTGCTTGATTGGCTTGTCGACCTTCATTTTGATCTGGTGTTCTGCCATATTCGATGTTCCCGACATTGTGCTGAAGTCTGCCAGCTCTGTTTCAAGGAACGCTGTAGTATCGTCCAACTCGTTTACTTGTTGAACGACTGCTACTGATAGCTTCTCCTCGCGCCATCCATTTTGTCGGTTCCTGGCTGGTATTATTATTTGGTGTCTAGCACACCTTATCTCGGTTCCGACTTGTTTCAGGAAGTTCCATCCCAACACTAATGGATTCACTACCCCGGGTAAAATCAACAGGCTCATGGTCACTTGTTTGTTGCCGAATTTGACCTCCACCTCGAGCTGCGCATTAATTCCGCCGCACCTTCCATCTGCCAACCTAACTTGCCGTCTCGTCCTGGTAATCTTTCCTAGAGCAGCAATATTGTCCGCCAATTCTTCGCTAACGAAGCTTGCCGTTGCTCCGGTGTCGATTGTGGCTTTGTAGCTTTTCCCACCAATCATCACAGCTGCGGACAACTGCTGCTCCTCCTCGATTAGCTCGCCCGTTAGTTTGGAGAGGTGGCATTGTGCGATCCCCGCTCGCCTCTCTGCGGCTGAGATCGCTGGCCATTTCCCGATCGTTGGCAGCAATCGACGCTCCTAACACCCACCTTGCCGCATATCCAGCAAAACAGCAGCCGCTGGTTACGACATCCTCTAGCCCAGTGTCCGTTCCCACCGCATTTCCGACAGGCCTCCTGCGGGTCTGTGATATGGGTGGCATCTTGTGGCCTCTGTGTGTTTCTTGGCGGCCTCCACAAGGTATTGTTTGGCTGTCTCTGTTGCTGTGGGGGTGGTGTCCCATGACCTCCGCGTGGTGCGTCTGTTGCCTGCTGTCGTCTGGCTTGGTATGGTGGTGACCATTGGTCGTTTCCTCGTATGTCCTGGTTATCTGTCTCCTCGCATCTTCTGCATGTCACCTGTGTTGGTGACGCCGACTTGGTCCTTGAGAACTTGTTCTCCTGTGCGAAAGCTTCCCGTTCCTTTTCAAGTTCTTCGTACTCGTCTGCTAATATCATCAGCGTGTCCAGGTCCGACACTTTGTATGCCCTTAGGAAGATCCTTAGACTAGGGGTGCAGTTTTCCTTGATGATCTTTAGGGTCTCTTTAGCGGAGTTATTAAGTGGCCTCACCATCGTCTGCATGTCGATCATGTAGTCCTTGAACGACTCGCTTAAACCTTGCTTCCTTTGCCGGACCTGGTCCGCCAGAATGGTGAAGAAATCTCTTGGCAGGAAATATGTGTGGAAACTTTCAATGAATTCTGCCCAAGTTCTTCACTGCTTATTGTTGGCGATGAACCATTTCAAAGCCCTTCCTTTTAGCAAATCCGGCATCGCTCGAGGGATCATATCGAGCTCCAAACCGTACGTGATGGCGGACCATTCTACTTGCTCCAGGAACTCGAATGGTTTTTCCGCCCCGTCGAACCTGAACGACCATTCACGGACCTGTTTAGCGACCTTTGCATAGTCCGACTGGCTTGGTCTCGGGGTTAGCGCTGCTGCTTTCTTTTCTTGGATTGATTCTCTCCTGTGGGCCTCTTTTTGCATGTTGTCAATTCTCAGGCTTGCCACCAAGTTGTCCCCTTCAGCGTTCGTTAGCGTAATGCTTGGGCCGGCTCTGTCGTAGTATGTTGCCTCCAGCTCGGCCCAGATGTCGACGAGTTGTGGATCATTCTCTGTTTCGGAGTAGTATTCCGATAGTGCCTTCCTCATGTCGTCTAGCCTGCCCTCCAGGGCGACATTGAGCCTCTGTGCGACATGGGCGAAGTCTTCCTTCTTAAGGCGGTAAATCCACTTCTTTCCCATTTTTACTGTGCTGTTCTCACTGTTGGGACAATCACGTTGGGCGCCAGATGTAACGAACTGATTTTGTATGTCTGCTCGCTACGAGATCAGAAGATTGTGTGTTCGTCCCACCAAATTTATATGACGTGACTGCCCCGTAGATCAGTGAGGAAACAATGGGTTCAAATGGCAACAGTGGGATTTATTCTCGTGGTATTGGTACAGCGGGTGTGTGGCTATGCTGGCTTCTGTATCTCCTTGTTCTGGTTCCGCCGGCTGCTGGTGCTCCTCCTTCTGGCTTGTCGACGCGTTGACTCGGCTTCCGCTTGGCTCCTGGGTCTCGGGACGCTCGTAGTGGCCGCCTCTGCTCACTCGCCGACGCGCTGCCTCGGGGTCGCTTGTTGCGCCTTAGACTCGCAGAGAGTTCGGCCTTGTGGGCTTAGGGAAGCGTCACCGTTCTCAGACTAGGGTGAACAAGCCTTGCTCTCCAGGCCGACGCCTTTCGAGGCAATACCTGTCCCTTGCTCTGCCCCGGACGGTCCCGCTAGGTTCTTGCTCAAATCGCGCTGACAGTCCAGGCTGTCGCCAGGAGGCTGCCTAGCAGTTCACTTTGCTTAACGCCTAGCGCAGACGAACGTTCCACCCGACGTCACCCTACTGCTTATCGTCCGTGACGCGCCTGCGCTCCCCAATGAGCCCCGCGCGGCGATGGTAACGTGGCTGCCGGAAAAGTCTGCTGGCGTCGCTGCCGATGTCTTCTGCGTTGTCTCCTGACCAGTAGCTTGTCGTTCTGGCACTCGGGGAGTTGGGCGGTTGCTGTTCAGGAACTTCGCCGGTAATCGCAGGGCTCTCCAGACGCTCGCCTCTTGAAACCGCAAATCGATCTACCGCTCGTCCGTCACGCCAGGTCCTGCTTGGTCGGGCAAGGTACGCTGGGTCTCAGACAACTTTCCTGCCCAAACTGACGGTTCCTCGTCGTAGGACTCTTCCGCTTGTCTCTGACAGACCCGCCGGGCGACTCGCCAGGGTGTGGTCGTGACAAAGTTGGAAAACGAACGCCTTGACTTAGCCGTGTGATGCCTTCCGGAACTCAGCCACTTGAGTCTCAATTCGGAGATTCCTGATGTCCCAATCCCGAACGTCTCGACGTGGCGATCTCGCTCCTTGTGTGCTTCCCACGGCGCTGCTTCCGACGACTCGCTTGGTTGTAGCTCCCTCGTAGATTACTTGCTTGACTGATTGTTCACTTGGTACTTTGACTGATATTGAAGGCTTGACTCCTCGTGATCGACTGATCCAGCTGCCAGCGCTCTGCGGCCTTATAAAGGGCCCGCTGGATCTCTCCACTCTGGGTCCAAAGTCCGTGCCTCCTGGATGACCCACTTCTCCTTCACGTACCGCTTTCAATCGATGCTCCGCCCACTGCTGCAGTCCCGCTGATTCCCGGGAAGCTTGTGGCACGCCTGTGCGCCGCTCCACTGCCGAGATGTGGCACTTCCTCTCCCGGTCCAAAGTTCACGGGAGAGTCCAAAGTCCGGTGGAGTTCCGTTATCCCCTTTTGCATACGGCACTCTTGCTCTGCCCGCGAAGTCTCCACTCTCTCTCGATCTCCATCCTTGGTCTCCAATCTCTCTCGCTCTCCTTCATTGGTCTCCAAACTCTCTCGCTCTCCTTCGTTGGTCTCCAAACTCTCTCGATCTCCACCCTTGGTCTCCAAACTCTCTCGTTCTCCTCGCCGCGCCGTTACTACGCGAATTCGCCGCGTATCTGGTAAGCGGCCGGCCATCTGCTGCTGCTTCTATTTGTGGGGAGTTATTCAACTCCTCACAACCTCTTCGAACGCCGTCTGATGATCCTTTGTCCACACCCACTTATTGCCCTTGCGTAGCAGATCGTTGAGAGGTTTGACTAATTTTGCGAAGTGAGGTACAAACCGGCGGTACCGTGATGCTACGCCCAGGTACTTTCGGAGCTCTCTTACTGTCGATGGTGGTTCTAGTTCGGCGATGGCTGCTACCTTTTCGGGATCCGTGCCTATTCCTTCGCTAGTCACTCGATGACCAAGATAAACCAGCTCTTTCTTGAAAAATTGGCACTTCTCCGGGTTTAACCTCAGACTTGCCTCCTTTAGCCGTCGGAACACTTCCTTTAGGTTGGCCTTGTGTTCTTCCAGCGAGCGCCCGATCACTATGATGTCATCCTGGTAAGCAAATGCGTGCGACGACATTTCGGGACCGATCACCCGGTCCAGCACCCGTTGAAAGGTCGCAGACGCCGAATGAAGTCCGAATGGCATTACTCTCCATTGGAATAAACCTTTCCCCGGCACTGTAAACGCCGTATACTGCCTGCTGACTGCTTTCAGTGGGATTTGCCAGTACCCATCCTTTAGGTCCAAGCTGCTGATGTACCGTGCTTCTCTCAGTTGGTCGAGAATATAATTTATTCGGGGCATCGGGTAGGCATCCTTTATAGACTTGACGTTGATTTGCCTAAAGTCGACGCATAGTCTCCATTTGCCGGTCTTTTTTTTTAACCATCACGATGGGGGAACTGTATGGGCTTGTTGAGTGTTCTATGTATCCCATTTGGAGAAGCTCGTCCACCTTCGCATTGATCTCCCCTTAAACTTTCGGATTCTTGGGGTAGTATCGCTGCTTTATTGGTTTGTCGTCTTTCATCGTGATCTGATGCTCTGCCATGTTTGCACTCCCTTCATGCTGCTGAAACTCGCTAGCTCTGCCTCCAGGAATTTCGTCGTGTCGTCATCTTCGCTTGCCCGTTGTACGACTGCCACCGATAGCTTCTCCTCGAGCCATCCCTTGTGACGATTCCTGGCTGGTATTATCACTTTGTGTCCAGCGCACTTAATCTCGGTACCGGCTTGTGTTAGGAAGTTCCATCCCAACACCAATGAATCCACTACCCTGGTAGTATCAGCAGGCTCATGCTCAGTCGCTTGTTCCCGAACGCGATTTCCACCTCCAGCTGCCAGCTCTTTGCTTATAAAGCTTGCTGTTGCCCCGGTGTCGATTGTGGCGCTGTATGTGCCCTCACCAATCGTCACCACTGCGGACAACTGCTGCTCCTCCTCGATCAGCTTTCCTGTTAGTTTGGAGAGGTAGCATCTTGCGATCCCCGCTCGCCTCTCTGCGGCGGAGATCGCTGGGCATTTCCCGCCTGCTGGCAGCATTCGACGCTCCTGACGCCAACTCTCCCGCACACCCAGCAGAACAACAGGCGTTGGTGCCGACATCCCCGCGCCCAGTGTCCATGACCGCCGCTCTTTCGGCAGGCCTCCTGGGGGTCTGTGATGTGTGTCGTTTCACGAGGCCTTTGTGTTGTACTTGGTGGCCTCCAAACATTGTTTGCTGGCTGCATCTGTTGCTGTTATGGTGGTGTCCATTGGCCTCTGCGTGGTGCTCCTGTTGCCTGCTGCCGTGGTCCTAGGTTAGGTGGCAACCATTGGTCGATTCCCCGTGTCTCCTGGATTCCTGTCTCTTCGCCTCTTCTGCATGTTACCTGCGCTGGCGATGCCGACTTGGTCTTTAAGAATTTGTTTTCCTGCGCGAACGCTTCCCGCTCCTTTTCGAGTTCTTCATACTCGTCTGCTAATATCATCAGCGTGTCCACGTCTGACACTTTGTATGCCCTTAGGAAGATTCTTGATGATCCTTAGGGTCTCTTTAGCGGAATAATTAAGTGGCCTCACCATCGCCTGCACGTCGATCATGTAGTCTTTGAACGACTCGCTGAAGCCCTGCTTCCGTTGCCTGACCTGATCCGCCAGCCTGGTGAAGAAGTCTCTCGGTAGAAAGTATGTGTGGAAACTATCTATGAACTCCGCCCATGTTTTGCATTGTTTGTTGTTGGCGATAAACCACTTCAGAGCCCTTCCCTTCAGCAATTCAGGCATCGCTCGGGGAATCATGTCTAACTCCAAGCCGTATGTGTTGGCGGACCATTCCACCTGCTCCAGGAACTCGAACGGCTTTTCCGCCCCGTCGAACCTGAACGACCATTCGCGGACCTGTTTAGCGATCCTTGCATAGTCTGACTGACTGGGTCTCGAGATCAGCGCTGTTATTTTCCTGTCTAGGCTTGATCCTCTCCTGTTTGCCTCCTTTTGTAGGTTGTCAACGCTCAGGCTTGCCACTAAGTTGTCCCCTTCGGCGTTCGTTAATGTGATGCTCGGGCCGGCTTTGTCGTGGAATGTAGCTTCCAAAACGGCCCAGAGTTCAACGAGTTGTGGGTCATTTTTCATTATCTGAGTAATACTCGGATAATGCCTTTCTCATGTTTTCTAATCGGCCGGCCAGGGTGACATTAAGCCTCTGTGCGACATTGTCGAAGTTCTCCTTTTTAAGCCGGTAGTTCCACTTCTTCTCCATTCTGTTTAAGTTGCTTTCACTGCTGGGACAATCACGTTGGGCGCCAGATGTAACGAACTGTTTTTTGTGGTCTGCTCGCTACAAGATTCGTGCGGCTAGCTCAGTATATTGTGTGTTCGTTCCGCCAAATTTATATTAACATGATCGCCCAGTAGCTCAGTGGGAAAGCACAGAATTCACGGGTTCGTATTGGGTTTATTGCGGGTATATTATTACAAATGTCTTGGTAGCTTGGTTGGCCTTGACTCGTCGCTTGTGACCTTCGGTACTTCCGACGGTCCTGATTGACTCGACGACCTCTCGCCTTGACGACTCTGTGCTCCAGTCCTGTAGCTCCCTGAAGATCCTCGCAGCTCCCTGAAGATCCTCGCAACTCCCTGAAGATACTCGCAGCTTCCTGAAGACGCTCGCTCTCTGCTCGCTCCTTACGCGTGACTTGGTGACTGCTGGTAACGACTCGGACTCGCGAGGGGGATCAGCCGTACGGGCTTAGGGAAGCGTCACCGTTCTCAGACTAGAGTGAACAGAAGCTGCGCTCTCCAGGATCGCTCCTTTCGACACACCGCCGCCTGTCCCTTGCTCTGTCCCGGATGGTCCCACTGGGGTTTCCGCTCAGCCCGCGCGGACAGTCAAGGCGGAACGCCAGGAAGCTGCCTCGCACTTTACTTCGCTTCCACGCCTAGTGTAAACGAACGTTCCACCCTAGCCTCACCCTTTTGCGTGGCTTTTTTTACTCGGGGTTCGGGAACGCCGCTACGGGACCTCGAATCCGCAGGGCTCTCCTGGACAATTCCACTCGAGACCGTACCGATCGACCGCTCTCCCTTCTGGTTTGTTATACTTGGGGTTCGGGCACGCCGGTCCGGGACCTCGCAAGTCGAATCTGTAGGGCTCTCCTGGACAATTCCACTCGAGACCGTACCGATCGACCGCTCTCCCCTCTGGCTTGTTATACTCTCTCCAGGCGTAACGCCAGGACTTTGTGGATAAGGTTAATCGACGGCCTTGACCTAGCCGTGTGATGCCCTCTGGACCTTAGCTACCTGCGTCTCAATTCGGATGTTCCTCTTATCCCAATCTCGAACGTCTCGACGTAGCAATCTTGCTCCTTGTGGGCTCCCACGGCGCTGCTTCTCTGGCGACTCGACTTGCTGTTGCTCCCTTGTAAATTATCTGGTTGTTTGATTGCTCACTTTGGTATCTAAGTGATCTGACGGTTTGACTCCTTGTGATCGACTGATCCAGCTGCCAGCGCTCTGCGGCCTTATATAGGGCCTCCGGGAACCGTTATTTCCCTAACTCCATCCTTGGTCTCCAAACTCTCTCGCTCTCCATCCTTGGTCCCCAAACTCTCTCGCTCTCCATCCTAGGTCTCCAAACTCTCCTGCTCTCCATCCTTGGTCTCCAAACTCTCTCGTTCTCCATCCAAGTCTCTTCTCGCCGCGCCGTTACTATGCGAATTCGCCGCGTATCTGGTAAGCGGCCGGCCATCTGCTGCTGCTTCTATTTGTGGGGAGTTAATAAACTCCTCACATTCCCCCCTTACTTCGGGAAACATTTAAAACTTGTTTCTACTCTCCGGCGTTTCCTTGCATATCCTAGCCTTCGAGTCCTTGTGATTCCCGCGGCGCTCCCTCGTTGCTCCCTCGATGCTCCCTCGACGCTCTTAACTCCCTTGAGTTTCTACAGCGCTGGTCATCCTCCTCGTAGCAACTTTAAATCTCCCGCGCCGCTATTTCCCGTGTTTCGACTGGGACATCGATACTCGTGGGCTATCGATCCCCAGCTCGCTGCTCATTGCTGCGTTCTACTCCTTTTATTGTTTCCTCCGCCTGGTCGTGCGTGATCGATGTTTCTGCGAATATCGATACCGATGGTGCGGCGTTGACACCTGCTCGGTGCGATATTTCCACCTTGGCCGATGTTTCCATTTTCGTGTGCCCATCGATCGCACTATCGTCCAATGCCAATCGATCGCCTATCGAGGCGCCCCCTTCCCTGGCTCATGGTGATTTTGCAACATTCTAGGTAAGTTTTCGCATTTCCTCACTCCTTTCTATTTCATCCTTCCTCTCTCCATACGACCTCTCTCGACTCTCGTCTCTCTCTCTCGCCCTTCAATCGTCCTCAGCCGGCTGAGCCTGGCTCCATGCTGGCAACACCTTAGAGCGGGTGCGGAGAGGACTTCGAATTTGCTTCGCCGCAGGTGAGTATTTTGGTGTCGTTTGGCTGCTTCCTGTATTAACCCAACGTGAATTTCAGGATGCCGGAGCTGCAATGTATGCCCCTTCCTTCTGGCCCCTGTTTCAGCCGCGTTTCCCGTCCTATGCCGGCTTTCAAACTCCGTTTTGTTTCTTTTATTCAACTTTATTTGGCCGCTCCTCGAACACTCTCGTGCCCGCCAGCCCCAAACGGACGCGGAACGCGCGCCCCTCTCTCCATACGCGCACGCTGCGCCTGCCGCCCAGGATGCGAGCCTCCTTCACCGCCGGTGCCTCCGCGATCCCTTCGGGCCACTCGTGCTCCGATCTATCGCCATCGCCGGCTTTCCAGCGCCGACACCGTCCGCGACAATTTCGGCCGTGCCACCACCTCGGACACTTCGGGCGCCGAGTGCTGCCGCTTGAGCGGAGGTCGGCCGCCTTCCACGGGCTCAGGCCACACCCAGGTTCCTCGCTCCAGCGGCTCATCTGGCTCCGCGGTTACCGTCGCGCTTCCTGTTGGCCTTGGCGTCGATGGCCCTGTCCTTGGCGTCGTCGGTGGGGCCCAATGCTCCGGTCTGCCGCGGGTCCTGGGATCCAGCGGGCTCACCCGGGGATCACTCTCTTCCCAGATTCGGGGCTCCTCCGTTGCCGCCGTCTCCTCTGCGGGTCCCTCCGGCCAGGTCCAGACAACTGCCTGCTGCCGCCACCTTACCCCTTCGGCCGCGAACGTCCGGGTGCTGTGGCTCACATGGGCCGCCGGTATGTCCGCCCGGATGTGTTGCTGCTTCGGCGGATCGGTCTCGTGCTGCCGGCGTCTCTCGCGTGGCGCTGCTGCTGCGGTGGTGGCTGCTGCTGCGGTGGTGGCTGCTGCTGCGGTGGTGGCTGCTCGCGTTCGAGTTGCGGCTGCGGTGGTGGCTGCTCGCGTTCGAGCTGCTGCCGCTGTGGTGGCTCCTGCTGCGGTGGTGGTTGCTCGCGTTCGAGCTGCTGCCGCTGTAGTGGCTGCTGCTGCGTTGGTGGCTGCTCGAACCTCGGCGTGGGTGGGCGTGCTGGCGTCCACTGCGGTGACCCCTCGTACCGCGGTGTGGGCGGGATTTCGGGCAGCCACCGCGGAGGTGAGGACGCCCAGTCTTCTGCCACTTCTGGCGGCGGGATGCAAGGCTTGGGCGCATACCTTGGCGTGGGTGGGTACCCTGGGTTTTCCCACAGCTGCTGATCCACCTCCTCGGCCGCCCGCAGTTGGGCCTGCCACTCCGGCGACTCCTCCATCTCCTTTATTCGCCGCTCCTCGCTCCGCCTTCGCGCCTCGCACTTCCGTCGAAATTCCCACTTAGCCGCTACGACAGACTCGGCATGGCTACTGGGATCCAGCTGGTCGTGGGGCGGCGCGCCAGTCGGGATGCGGCCGTCGGCCCGGTTGACCGCTTTGCGAAGCCGCCATCACCGCTGCTCCAACCACGGGTCTTCTACCAACTCGACGTCGCTGTCGGGGACGCCCCGCACGGAGATCCGCCGCGAGGTTCGGGTAGGCCGGGTTGTCGACCATCCTTGCCCCGGGCTGGATCCTCCCTCCTCGTCACACGTGTGCTCATAAAGCTGTTCGATTTTGATTGTTCATCTGAAGCCTGGGCTCCCTTCAACGACACATCGGTTCCGAGCCTTCCTCTTTGGTCAATCCCGCTATTTCCTTCGGCCTCTCCTTCTTACTACCCAGATCTACGGTACAGCTCTCTGCTCTGTGCCGTCTTCCACCTTCCTTCGGCAGACTGTTAATGCGTGTTTTTCCCTTTCCTCCGATCAGTCCCAATCGAGACTTTGGACGCTCTGGTTTGCTCCCTTTGTGTTCTTAACGTACCCCTTTCGAATCCTTGGAGGCATCCTTGGAATTTGTTTGTAGTATCCTTTAGGAATCCTTGGCGGTATCCTTTGACTCTTTTCGTAGTATCCTTGGACTCCTTTCGTAGCATCCTCTGGGCATCCTCGGAGGCATCCTTGGACTCCTTGCGTAGTATCCTTTGGGCATCCTTGGAGGTATCCTTGTACTTTCAATGTTGTTTTGCGTCTGTTGTGTCTGCTTGCTGTAGCCGCTCGCTTGTGTTTTCCGTTAGTTGCTGTTTCAGCTCGCTTACGTGGATGGTCCGCTCTTTCTTTGTGTTTATGTGTCGTATTTCGCAGATTACTGGTGACGCAAAACCTATGACTTGGTAAGGTTCGTCGTATCTTGGGGCCAATTTTGCTGCGAAACCCTAGGCCGCTTTTGATAAGTGGTGTTCCTTGGCCCACACGACGTCACCCACCTTTGGCGTCCATTGCCTCCTCCTTAGGTTATAATGCCTAGCCTGGTCCTGGGATGCTTTCTCCAGGTTCCGCCTTACAATCTCGAAGATTTCTCTGAGTTTGTTTGCTTTCTCCTCCGGGGTCTCTGTCGGTCGTCCGGTCCCTACGGTTTCTCTGTCGTATAGGCCGCTCGGTAGTCTTGGTTCTCTGCCTTGGGTAATGAACGACGGTGTGTAACCTGTGGATTCTGAAACGCTCGTGTTTACTGCCAGCATGATTTCCGGCCATTTTTCGTCCCAGTCTCTTTGGTTCTGCCCTGCGAACTGCGCATTGTTTTCACCGTCCTATTGGCTCTCTCAGTTGGGTTCTCCTGTGGGGTGTATGGAGCTGTGAACTGTTGCTTGGCTACCATTTCGACCAGAAAACTCTTGAAAATTTTTCTGGCAAACTGAACTCCGTTGTCCGATATGACTATTTTGGGGACTTCATACCTCACGATTATGCGTTCTTTAAAAGCTTTCTTTAGGAATTCGGCCGTCGCGCTTCGCAGCGGCAAAAATTCAGTCCACTTGGAGAACCGGTCTATCAATACCAGCAGCATTTGGTTGCCATGCTTCGAACGCGGCAGGGGTCCGACGAAGTCCGCACATACCGTAGCCCATGGTTCCTCTGGCACCTGCGTTAGCATTTTCCCAGCTATTTGCATCTGATTCGGCTTGAATCTCATGTCTCGCATCCTCGAACGTGGCCTCGGGCGTCTCTGTGCATTCCTGGCCAGTAGTACCGGGCCGCCAGACGTGCTTTTGTCTTTCGGCTTCCTACACGGCCAGCCGCCGGTGAGTCGTGGATCTCCTTCAGCACCGTTTCCCGTAGAGCTTTCGGAACGCACATCTTCCATGTTGCGACATCTTCGCTGCCCGCTCTATGAGGTATATTCCTGTACAGGGTGTTACCTTCCATCACGTAGTCCGGATACTTTTGCGGCTGGGTCCTTATCTTTTCGCGCATTTCCAGAATCCAGCTGCATGCTGCAGAAGCTTACGCCGCCGACGTCTCCGTGATCCCTCGAAGCGTTTCCGGCAGTGGCTGCCTTGACAAAGCGTCTGCCACCACGTTGAGTTGTCCTTTCCTGTACGCTATTTCGAAGTCATACTGCTGCAACTCCAGGGCCCATCTGTCGATCCTCCCTGAAGGGCTTTCTATTCTGTTGAGCCACTTCAGCGCCATGTGGTCGCTTACTTCTTTAAAGTGGTAACCTTCCAGACACGGCTTGAGCTTTCGGATCGCCCAGACGATTGCCAAGCACTCCTTCTCGGTCGTTGAGTAATTCTTCTCAGCGCCGTTGAGCGTTCGGCTTGAGTAAGAGATTACCTTTTCGCCTCGTTCAGTTTCCTGGGTGAAGATTGCCCCGATGCCGTAGTCGCTCGCGTCAATTTGCAAGATGAATGGTTTGTCGAAATCCGGGCATGTCAGTACGGGGTCTGCGACAAGTCTTGCCTTCACCTCTTCGAACGCCGTCTGATGATCCTTTGTCCACACCCACTTATTGCCCTTGCGTAGCAGATCGTTGAGAGGTTTGACTAATTTTGCGAAGTGAGGT
The DNA here is from genome assembly GCF_043229965.1 of Drosophila suzukii. NCBI lineage: Eukaryota > Metazoa > Arthropoda > Insecta > Diptera > Drosophilidae > Drosophila > Drosophila suzukii. The sequence goes on along the minus strand of NW_027255938.1, from coordinate 380,527 downwards.
ACAAACCGGCGGTACCATGATGCTACGCCCAGGTACTTTTGGAGCTTTCTTACTGTCGATGGTGGTTCTAGTTCGGCGATGGCTGCTACCTTTTCGGGATCCGTGCCTATTTCTTCGCTAGTCACTATATAGATTTGCCTCCTTTAGCCGTCGGAACACTTCCTTTAGGTTGGCCTTGTGTGGGATTTGCCAGTACCCATCCTTTAGGTCCAAGCTGCTGATGTACCGTGCTTCCCTCAGTTGGTCGAGAATATAATTTATTCGGGGCACCGGGTAGGCATCCTTTATAGACTTGACGTTGATTTACCTAAAGTCGACGCATAGTCTCCATTTGCCCGTCTTTTTTTAACCATCACGATGGGGGAACTGTATGAGCTTGTTGAGTGTTCTACGTATCCCATTTGGAGAAGCTCGTCCACCTTAGCATTGATCTCCCCTTAAACTTTCGGATTCTTGGGGTAGTATCGCTGCTTTATTGGTTTGTCGTCTTTCATCGTGATCTGATGCTCTGCCATGTCTGACGCTCCCTTCATGCTGCTGAAACCCGCTAGCTCTGCCTCCAGGAATTTCGTCGTGTCGTCATCTTCGCTTGCCCGTTGTACGACTGCCACCGATAGCTTCTCCTCGAGAATTCCTGGCACTTAATCTGGGTACCGGCTTGTGTTAGAAAGTTCCATCCCAACACCAATGAATCCACTACCCCTGGTAGTATCAGCAGGCTCATGCTCCGTCGCTTGTTCCCGAACGCGATTTCCACCTGCAGCTGCCCATCGATTCCGCCACATCTTCCGTCTGCCAACCTAACTTGCCGTCGTATCCTCGTAATCTTTCCGAGGGGCCTTATATGTGCCCCCACCAATCGTCATTGCTGCGGACAACTGCTGCTCCTCCTCGATCAGCTTTCCTGTTAGTTTGGAGAGTAGCATCTTGCGACCCCCGCTCGCCTCTCTGCGGCTGAGATCGCTGGGCATTTCCCGCCTGCTGGCAGCATTCGACGCTCCTGACGCCAACTCTCCCGCACACCCAGCAGAACAACAGGCGTTGGTGCCGACATCCCCGCGCCCAGTGTCCATGACCGCCGCTCTTTCGGCAGGCCTCCTGGGGGTCTGTGATGTGGCCTCCAAACATTGTTTGCTGGCTGCATCTGTTGCTGCTATGGTGGTGTCCATTGGCCTCCGCGTGGTACTCCTGTTGCCTGCTGCCGTGGTCCTAGGTTAGGTGGCGACCATTGGTCGATTCCCCGTGTCTCCTGGATTCCTGTCTCTTCGCATCTTCTGCATGTTACCTGCGCTGGCGATGCCGACTTGGTCTTTAAGAATTTGTTTTCCTGCGCGAACGCTTCCCGCTCCTTTTCGAGTTCTTCATACTCGTCTGCTAATATCATCAGCGTGTCCACGTCTGACACTTTGTATGCCCTTAGGAAGATTCTTGATGATCCTTAGGGTCTCTTTAGCGGAATAATTAAGTGGCCTCACCATCGCCTGCACGTCGATCATGTAGTCTTTGAACGACTCGCTGAAGCCCTGCTTCCGTTGCCTGACCTGATCCGCCAGCCTGGTGAAGAAGTCTCTCGGTAGAAAGTATGTGTGGAAACTATCTATGAACTCCGCCCATGTTTTGCATTGTTTGTTGTTGGCGATAAACCACTTCAGAGCCCTTCCCTTCAGCAATTCAGGCATCGCTCGGGGAATCATGTCTAACTCCAAGCCGTATGTGTTGGCGGACCATTGCACCTGCTCCAGGAACTCGAACGGCTTTTCCGCCCCGTCGAACCTGAACGACCATTCGCGGACCTGTTTAGCGATCCTTGCATAGTCTGACTGACTGGGTCTCGAGATCAGCGCTGTTATTTTCCTGTCTAGGCTTGATCCTCTCCTGTTTGCCTCCTTTTGTAGGTTGTGAGGCTTGCCACTACGTTGTCCCCTTCGGCGTTCGTTAATGTGATGCTCGGGCCGGCTTTGTCGTGGTATGTAGCTTCCAAAACGGCCCAGATGTCAACGAGTTGTGGGTCATTATCCGTTTCTGAGTAATACTCGGATAATGCCTTTCTCATGTTTTCTAATCGGCCGTCCAGGGTGACATTAAGCCTCTGTGCGACATTGTCGAAGTCCTCCTTTTTAAGCCGGTAGATCCACTTCTTCTCCATTCTGTTTAAGTTGCTTTCACTGCTGGGACAATCACGTTGGGCGCAAGATGTAACGAACTGTTTTTTGTGGTCTGCTCGCTACGAGATTCGTGCGGCTAGCTCAGTATATTGTGTGTTCGTCCCACCAAATTTATATTAACGTGACCGCCCAGTAGCTCAGTGAGAAAGCACAGAATTCACGGGTTCCTATTGGGTTTATTGCGGGTGTATTATTACAAATGTCTTGGTAGCTTGGTTGGCCTTGACTCGTCGCTTGTGACCTTCGGTACTTCCGACGGTCCTGATTGACTCGACGACCTCTCGCCTTGATGACTCTGTGCTCCAGTCCTGTAGCTCCGTGAAGATCCTCGCAGCTCCCTGAAGATCCTTGCAACTCCCTGAAGATCCTCGCAGCTTCCTGAAGACGCTGCTCGCTGCTCGCTCCTTACGCGTGACTTGGTGACTGCTGGTAGCGACTCGGACTCGCGAGGGGGATCAGCCGTACGGGCTTAGGGAAGCGTCACCGTTCTCAGACTAGGGTGAACAGAAGCTGCGCTCTCCAGGATCGCTCCTTTCGACACACCGCCGCCTGTCCCTTGCTCTGTCCCGGATGGTCCCACTGGGTTTCTGCTCAGCCCGCGCGGACAGTCAAGGCGGAACGCCAAAAAGCTGCCTCGCACTTTACTTCGCTTCCACGCCTAGTGTAAACGAACGTTCCACCCTAACCTCACCCTTTTGCTTTTGGTCCGGGACGTTTCCGCGTGGCTTTTGGTACTCGGGGTTCGGGAACGCCGCTCCGGGACCTCGAATCCGCAGGGCTCTCCTGGACAATTCCACTCGAGACCGTACCGATCGACCGCTCTCCCTTCTGGCTTGTTATATTTGGGGTTCGGGCACGCCGCTCCGGGACCTCGCAAGTCGAATCTGTAGGGCTCTCCTGGAAAATTCCACTCGAGACCGTACCGATCGACCGCTCTCCCTTCTGGCTTGTTATACTCTCTCCAGGCGTAACGCCAGGACTTTGTGGATAAGGTTAATCTACCGCCTTGACCTAGCCGTGTGATGCAATCTGGACCTCAGCTACCTGCGTCTCAATTCGGATATTCCTGGTATACCAATCCCGACCGTCTCGACGTAGCAATCTTGCTCCTCGTAGGCTCCCACTGCGCTGCTTCTCTGGCGACTCGACTTGCTGTTGCTCCCTTGTAGATAATCTGGTTGTTTGATTGTTCACTTTGGTATCTGAGTGATCTTGACGGTTTGACTCCTTGTGATCGACTGATCCAGCTGCCAGCGCTCTGCGGCCTTATATAGGGTCTCCAGGAACCGTTATTTCCCTTTTTGCGCACGGCCCGCTGGATCTCTCCACCCCGGGTCCAAGTTCCGTGACTCCTGGTTGACCCACTTGTCCTTCACGTACCGCTTCCAATCGATGCTCCGCCCACTGCTGCCATCCCGCTGATTCCCGTGATGCTTGTTGCACGCCTGTGTGCCGCTCCACTGCCGAGATGTGGCACTTCCTCTCCCGTTCCGAAGTTCACAGGAGAGTCCAAAGTCCGGTGGAGTTCCGTTATCCTGTTTTTGCACACGGCACTCTTGCCTTGCCCGCGAAGTCTCCATACTCTCTCGATTTCCATGCTTGGTCTCCAAACTCTCTCGCTCTCCATCCTTGGTCTCCACACTCTCTCGCTCTCCATCCTCGGTCTCCAAACTCTCTCGTTCTCCATCCAAGTTTTCAAACTCTCTTCGCCGCGCCGTTACTACGCGAATTCGCCGCGTATCTGGTAAGCGGCCGGCCATCTGTTGCTGCTTCTACTTATGGGGAGTTATTTAACTCCTCACAAAGGGGTATACTAGATACGTCGGAAAGTATGTAACAGGTAGAAGGAAGCGTTTCGGATCCTATAAAGTATATGTACACAGAGAAAACAAGGAAGAACGCTATAGTCGATACCTCGACTATCAGATACGCGTTACTCAGCTAATAGGACCAAAGGGAAATGGAGATATGCAAGCAGCAAAGCGAGATTGAAATGCGCCACCTGCCGGCGGTCGACAGATTTAAGCGTTATGGGCGTTAAAGTGGGCGTGGCAAACTTTTTTTTGGATCAATCTAGAGAGGTATTGACGAGACCAATACATTTCAGTTAAAATTTTTATTCTAGCATCAAAACTGGAGGAGTCACAGTTTTGGGCGGTTTGTGGGAGTTAGAGTAGGCGTGGCACTTTGCTGAAACAAACTTGCGCTGCGCAGGAATCTCAGGAATCTGCATACCTATTCCCAGTATTGTAGCTTGTATAGTTTCCGAGATCTCAGCGTTCATACGGACAGACGGACAGACGGACGGAAGGACAGACGGACAGACGGACAGACGGACATGGCTAGATCGACTCGGCTAGTGATCCTGATCAAGAATATATATACTTTATGGGGTCGGAAACGCTTCCTTCTGCCTGTTACATACTTTCCGACGAATCTAGTATACCCATTTACTCTACGAGTAACGGGTATAAATATGGCGATCTTAAATCAAGTTATTGTATACTCAATTTGAGGATGTACTGAATTTAAGTACAGCATTTATGGAAAAAACTCGTATTGAGAAATATTGGACTCATTTTAAGAAAAAAAACTTCAATTGGTCTCAAAATTCTCAATTTTAGGAAATGTGCTCTTCAATTTCCAACTTAAGAATAAATATTCTCATATTGAGTAACCGAAAAACTCAAAAAAGAATTGGATATTCTCATAATGAGATCTAGATTACTGTTCGTGCCCAAAGATGCTCAACATGACCACACCTAACAAATCAAGCAATAGCCAAGTTGGGAACAGTACCAGGCGCTCAGTAGCTCCCACTGCATGTGAGAATTGCTGATCAGCATATTATATGTCTCACAAACTCACCGCCTCACCGACTCAACGGCACACTGACCCGCCAATGCAGTCAGCACATTTTGCAGTGTCTGCCAAGCCAAAGACACAAACTGCTACCATAATCAAAACTCCCTGACCTACCTACCTTCGTTAGAATGTAGCTTACTTCACTAATCATTACACTAAACTTCAGTGTTCCAAGTAGTATATAAACATGTACCAAATAAAGAATAACTCAGTTATCAACGCATCTCTTAACTCCGCGGTTCTACTTCCTACCCCTGGGAATAGGGCTCGTATTAGACTATCTCTACTGGCAGCTAACCTACGTTAGCTCAACCTCTGCGCAGTTCCGCATCGCCTGTGGTCCGGCATCGCAGTAACCATCGTTAACATTGCCGCGACGCGATCGTCCTGCCAGTAAAGCGTCCCCGTGCCAGCGTCAAGTGCTCATACCCCCTTGTCCCGCGGTGTGACCCGGAAGTGTCTACTTCGGTTAGGCACAAACAATTACTTCTTTCTCAGGTCGGCTAACGAGACGAGAGATGAGCGGCATTTAATATTGCCAAAGCGTGTACATCAATATGTATTTATGCCTAGTTTTGTTAGTTTCTATGTACATTGTACATGCATACATTCACATATAATTTTTAAAACGCTTTTTAAATGTACATTTAATAACATTCCAAGTTTATTATTTCATGCTTATATATGCATATACAAGTAGTTTCCGATATATCCGCGTTAGAGTGGGCGTGGCACCCTGCAGAAACAAACATGCGCTGCGCAAGAAGCTCAGGAATCTTCATGCCAAATCCCAGTGTCTAGCTCTTATAGTTTCCGAGATCTCAGCGTTCATACGGACAGAAGGACATGGCTAGATCGACTCGACTAGTGATCCTGATCAAGAATATATATACTTTATGGGGTCGGAAACGCTTCCTTCTGCCTGTTACATACTTTCCGACGAATTTAGTATACCCTTTTACTCTACGAGTAACGGGTATAATAATATGTATGTATATATATATATCTGTATTACAAAATAAAATGAAAAAAAAAGTATTTTACCCATTTGTCGGGGAATGGGTGGAGCGGGTTTAAGTACAAAAGTTCTTCATTTGAGAATTTAGAAGTTCACTATAAAGAACTTGTTTCTCATTTTGAGCGCTGGAAATTTCTCAGTATAAGAAAAGAAGATACTCGTTTCTTAAATTCAAGATAAATTATTTCTTAAAATGAGTGCTGCTTGTACTCATATCGAGGAAAAATGTTCAAAAAAGAGCACAAATGTACTCAATTGAAGTAAAAATTTTAGAGAAACTTGTACTGAAAAATTCTCAACTTGAGTGCAAATTACTTGAATAATTCTCACTGTGTATGTATTCTTGATCATGAAAGCCATGTCCGTATGAACGCTGTGATCTCGGAAACTATAAAGGCTGTAACACTGGGATTAGGCAGCGCAACTTTGTTTCGTCAGTGTGCCACGCCCACTCTACTTTTAAAAAATTCTTGGTGAAGTTAAAATATCTTCAAGGCTTGATTTAGAATTTGATTGACATCTCAGATACTTTCCCCGTTACTAATGCCTAAAAAAGAAAACATTTAAATATCGTAACATTCATCTTGTCATCTTGTGGCATATCGCACACAACAATATTAAATAGCATTTCTGTTTTATTTGTATTTAATTTTCAGTGATTTCGTTACACTTATTGGAATGAAGTGACGCAAATATTTTTCGCTGTGTATTGAATCAAATAAAAACACTTCTTGACAAGGTAAAAATATAGTGACGATCGCACCTTCAGCAAAAAAAAGTTCTAAAATCAACATTTGAGACTAAAATGTATTATGCAATCTACAAAAAAAAATATATTGAATAAACATATTGAATAGCAGCGTGTTAAATGTAAACAAATTAAGAAATTGTATTTATTTATTATATTATTCCACTGTAAAGGTTGGGACTTCGCATGTGGAGCGCATATTTAAAGATTTTTTCACAGTGTAAGCTGTGGTTTTAATTTCTTATAGTAAACTGTTTAACCTCGTCTTAAATTTCCAGGACCTTCAAATAGAATTTGGATACGCACAAAAAAAAGTAAGTGCGCTGTTAATGTTCGATGTTCTAAAATGTGGGCGTTTTTGTTGATTATTAACTTTGAAACGACACTTTTTACAATATTGTGTCGCATGTCAAAAGTTAAGATATCTCAAGGGCTATACACCTTAAAATGTAAGTGGAAATCGCTTGAGCCGTTTCTGAGAAGTCAGAAAATCTGAAAAAATCTGTATTTACAAAGAACGTTTGCCCATAATTTTTTAAACGGTGGTATTTAGACAAATCATGGTAGAAAAGCGTACAAAGCATTTCAAAATACCTTTCTAACAACATATAGCACAAGCCTGTATCTTTAGTAGTTTACGAGTGACGGGTGTGCAAAATTTAGCTATTTATAGCTGTTTTCTCGCCAAACTGGATAATTTTCCCAAAAGTTGTAGAAGTAAAGTTTCTTTTATTAAGCTGTTTAACATCATCTTAAGTTTCCAGGACATTCAGGTAGGGTTTGGATACACAAAAGTTCAATGCTTAGGCAGTGTAAGATATTTTAAGCTGGTAAATGTGGACGTTTTTGTTGATTAATAACTTTCACACGAGACATTTTATAACAATGTGTCGTTTATCAAAAGTTGAGGAATCTCCTGGGCTATACAACTTAAAATTTAATTTAAAATCTTTAGAGCCGTTTTTGAAAAATCAGAAAAAAAGCTAAAAAATCCAAACAAAACAAACTTTGCCCCAAAATTTTAAAACGGTGGTATTAAGACAAATTATGTTAGAAAGGCGTACAAAGTACTTTAAAATAACTTTCTAACGACATATAGCACAAGCCTGTAGCTTTAGTAGTTCACAAGTTACGGGTGTACAAAATTTAGCCATTTATAGCTGTTTTCATGCCTAACTGGCTAGTTATCCCAAAAGTGGTAGAATTAATGTTTCTAATATTGAGCTGTTTAATGTCGTCTAGAATAGGACTCTTAAGTAACGTTTTGGGACAAACAAAATAAAATTTTCATTTTGAGAAGTGCCCCGACATTAAACCCAATACGCAGGCCTACGGATACTTGTCAGCGAGCGGCAAAGGTCTGGTGAGATAAATTCCGGGATGACGCCTTACGCGTACTCATCTCAGGACTTCAGCGCAGCCTCACAGACGTGCTATTCTCGGCAAAGCCGAAAGACATGCCGTCAGCGCTCGCTCTGGCGCAAGAGGTAGAATCTTTTCACGAAGGGTACACCTTTGTAACTTGTTTTGCAAGGAGCCAAGAGGATAGAGAGCGCAAGCAATTTCCGAAAGTGCAGGAACGGCAACAGGCCTCCACAAATTCCCAAGTAGGTGCTGGGCAGAACCCGCACTTCACTAAACCATACAAGGTGCAAGTATCGCTGTCCAAAATGTTACAACCATCCCGTTCCCCGGCTTACCGGAACGCGAAGCCGGCCGCATCTGGACGCTCAGACCCTCACAAAAGGCAAAGAGTTAACCACAATTCTCAGGGCGCAGATAGTTCTGACAACGCCGTCGCAGCCGTGCAGCGAAAAAAGTAGACGATGACGCCCTTTGCGAGTACGCTATGAATTTTTTAGGGGAAAATCTCTTCTACCCGTCATCAGACTAAGAGTAGCGGGGATCGACATGAGACTTCTAGTTCCGCGGCCAAAAATTTCATCCATTTAATTCATGGCGTGACCACAATCACAAAAAAATTTTTTGTGTCCATATTCAAATTAAAAGCCACCTTCTTCATCTTATTAGACCTAACCTCCTTTGACGCGATCATCGGCCTGGACTTATTAAAGCAAGCCGGCGTATCGCTTTGTCTGGCCTTTGGTCAACTCAAAGTGGGGACAAACGTATAGCAAATTGACTTTCATACAAGTCCTAATGTCACTTTCACTAATGTAGATTGCTCAGTCGCACCGCCCTTCGTAAAAAAGTGCTAGTCAAAAGAAGGAATGCCTTGCAGATCCGAACGAGGCTCTTCCTTTCAATACGTCTGTGGTCGCCACGATAAGGGGGATTATCGAAGAACCCATTTATACTGACTTCGTCGACGGCGAAATTCAGGAACTGCTTAAGAACAGCATTATCCCCCTACAATAACCCAATATGGGTCGTATATAAAAAGAGCACTGACAAATTGGGCAAGAGCAAGATGCGTCTGGTACTGGACTTATGCAAGCTAAACGAAAGGACGGTACACGACAGGTACCCCATGCCAAATATCTCATTGAAATTAGGTAACCTTGGCAAAGCCAAATTTTTAGAGCCCGAAAATGGTTTTGAGGTAAAGTCATGTCTAGGTCTGGCCAGCTATCAAAGACTGCATTAATAGTGAGACCCATTTCAAACATACTGAAAGGGGAAAATGGAAGTGTTAGTAGGCATAGATCTTAGAACATTGAGGTGCAATTTTCCGAAGCGCAGGAACGGGCCTTTGAAACTGCATGCATCGATTAGTCTGGCGCGCGAATTTTTTACAAGCCCGGCAAAGACATTCTCGTTGCGGATGCACTCTCAAGACAAAAACTCAATGTTGTTAGAAATTAAGAGTCAGAATCGTGCGCAGCCACGATACACAGAGAGCTCTCCCTGACCCTGACGGACAAGCCGCTGAATTGCTTTCAGAAGCAATTAGTTCTTGACGGGGCGCGCTCCTCATTGAACGCAGTTTTATACTGTTTGGAAACAAGATGTGTCTTAATTAGCTTCTCGTGCAAAAAATCATTGCTTAAAGACATTTCGGACATTATCGTTCCTAAAGGCGTTAACGCCATCCATTGCGATCTACACACGTTGGCCATGGTACAGGACAAACTAGTTCGACAATTTCCAGCCACAACATTTTCCTGGGCCAATCTGTGGGCCCTGTTATGTTCGGTTGTGAGAATTTTTCGCCTCTCAGCGGCTGCAAAAGTGTCTGTTACTTGATTTTTACAGCCGCTGAGAAGAAACTTTTTGCATAAAAAAATTTAAGTTTTCAAGTCGAGGATAAAAGTTTAAAAAATAGATTTTCATAAAAATTCAACATTTTCAATAAGTACTGAATTGGTAAAGAAATGTATTGTATCATTCAAACGGCATTTAAATTACCTTTCCATTGTTTCCAAAGTTAGCAAGAAGTAAGTTCAAATTATGAGTATATTTAACTTTTGTTTTGTGAAAATACTTTTGACCACCCCTGTACATTACCAGTCACAACGGAAAAATTCTGTTTTTAATTCATTATAGTTTACATTTTTGTACTCTCTATACGTAAAAGAATTGATTTTGCTGTCAAAGGTCAAGTCGTATGTTTAAAAATATTAAGTCATGTCTGGAGTAGGATGGTACAGAAACCTGGTCATAATGTATGATTTTGCTAGGGTCATTGATAAGAAATAAGTCAAGTAATGTATCAGTCAATAATGTATGTACCCCCTACAAAAAATTTTGAAAATCAGTTCTTATCCAAAAACCTAAGTTTAAGAAATATTTTTACCTTAAATGCAAAAATTAAAGATAAGATTTATTTTTGTTTTTTATTTACATGTGTCAAATATAAAAGTCCTTTCGATGTAGCACCTTTGGTTACAAAGATATTGTACTGAAAATTGGTGTTAGATTATCCACCAAAAGTTTAAAATGGACAGAATTTATGTCCGGATTACCGAATTGGAAATGTGGGTTTTTAAAAATGAGCAACAAAAACTTTGTTTTGAAAACCCCTTCACAATTCAATCGGGCTTTCGGCTGATCAAGTTGGGCTTAGCAGATAAACCGATACAGATGTAGCTGAGTACACAACTCATTCTTGTGCCTCTTACAAAGTATGTAAATTAAACATTACTGTAATAATTAATAATTACTGTAATAAAGTAATTATTAGGTTTTTATACCCGTTACTCGTAGAGTAAAAGGGTATACTAGATTCGTCAGAAAGTATGTAACAGGCAGAAGGAAGCGTTTCCGACCTCATAAAGTATATATATTCTTGATCAGGATCACTAGCCGAGTCGATCTAGCCATGTCCGTCCGTCCGTCTGTCCGTCTGTCTGTCCGGATGATCGCTGAGATCTCGGAAACTATGGGAGCTAGGCTATTGAGATTTGGCGTGCAGATTCCTGAGCTTCTTACGCAGCACAAGTTTGTTTCAGTAGAGTGCCACGCCCACCCCAACGCCCATAAACCGCCCACAAACTTCAAGAAATCGTAAATATGAACGTGGATATCTCGGAAACTATCAAAGATAGAGAATTGGGATTTCAGATTTAGACTCCGTAGCCTTATACGCAGCGCAAGTTTGTTACGCGAATATGCCACGCCCACTCTAACGCCCACAAGCCGCGAAAACCTGTGACGCCCACAATTTTTATGCTAGATAAAAAGTTTTAACTGAAATGTATTGGTCTCGACAATACCTATCGATTGATCCAAAAAAATATTGCCACGCCCACTCTTACGCCCATAACGCTTAAATCTGTATACCGCCGGTAGGTGGCGTATTTTAATCTCGCTTTGGTACTTGCATATCTCTATTTAGCTGAGTAACGGGTATCTGATAGTCGAGGTACTCGACTTGAGCGTTCTTCCTTGTTTTCATTTCAAATTATTAAGTATTAATTGTTTGTTGATTTTTATAAAAAAATAACAAGTAAGTCTTGTTTTTCAACTTTTTTTTATCAAAATTGATAATCAGATGATTAAATTAAATAAAATTTTTATAATAAAAACAAGAGAATACGCCCATAGTCTATGGCCTCGACTAAAAGATACCCGTTACTCAGCTTAAGGGAGTTCGAGAGGGATGGAGATATGCTTAAAGAAACTCTGCCTTTTTCACTCACACGCCTAGTCAATAGCGCAACCTATCTTCTTATTCTATTGCGCCGTGGCGTATTAGTGAAAAGAGCTTATTTGCAGGTGGTGTGCAATATCGAATGAAATGCAAAATAGTGGTTATTATTGGGTTTAACTTTGTAATAAATGGTCCGATATCAATAATTTTTGGCAAGTAGATAGGTATTTATAATAAGAACAAACGCTCAGTTAAGTTTGTACAAAATATTAAAAATGTGGGCGCTAGACGGGTTTTAGTGTTGTAGTCGCTTGTGGACGTTAGAGTAGGCGTGACCTCCGGCTGATACCAACTTCCGCTGCTCAGGAAGCCCAGGAATCTACATGCCAAGTCTCAACACTCTAGCTCTCTTAGTTCTTGAGATCTCAGCGTTCACACGGAAAGACGGACAAGAATGTATATTATTTATATGGTCGGAAACGCCTCCTTCCACCTGTTTCATACTTTCCGACGAGTCTAGTATACCCTTTTATTCTACGAGTAACGGGTATAACAAGAGAATAGGCTACAGTCGATGGCCTGTTGTAGATGGTAAACAACCTTCGCCGGTCAAGGACCCGAAGAAGGATGAGGGTACCGGGGCTGCTGGAAATCTTAGATCCAACGGAAAGGGCCCCCTACACTTAGCGATGGAATTTATTGCCCTATTTTTGTGGTTTCTGGAAAATTGAGGGACAAAAGCATTTGATCTGACATCCTCAATCGCTTCCCATGAGCGATACCATTCTTCCAAAAAGGTGTTCATGTTTTTCCATGAGGGATTATCGGATTTGTTAGTTAATGATTGCTCCCATAGTGTTAGTGTGACCTTTTGCAACTTGGATGAGCAAAGAAATACGATCAGGCAGTAGTAAAGACCTGAGAATGATCAAGCGCAAGCAAACGCCTTTGAATGGTGCTTTGGTTTTATTTTAAAGTCTTGCCTAACTCGACACTTATGTATCACTGCCACCTGAACAGAATTTTTACTTGACTGTTGACGAGCAGGCCATTATTTTTAATGCGTTCCTTGAGCGCTCCCCATGCTGAACTGAAACCATCATTAGTAAGTGGAGATTTGGCTACAATCGCTTTAACTTCGCCAATGGTTTTAGCAGTTAAGTGAAATAATTTTTCAACTAATGAAACCGTGAACTGTTAACATATACTGTGTTTATGCAATGCCGAATTCACGCTTTCATTTCGCGATTTCAGCCGATTCGTGTGTGCATAAACGCCATTTCGCGAATTCGGCAACACACGAAAGTTGACTATGAATTCAACCTGAAAGCGTGAAATGGTCACAATTAAACTCCGGTAACTCTATATAATTATCGGAGTTGCCAGATCGATATAAATACTAAATACACCTTACTTTTAACAAATTATTTTTTAGTTCAGTGCCAATGGAAACTAGTTTTTATATTTTATTTTGATGGTAGAAGAAATGTTATACTGGCTTGCACACACTATATCTTTAATATTAGCTAGATTATTTCATGCAAATCGAAAAAATTTTCGGTTTAATTATCGCTAACAGCTTTTTCCACCGGTCCGCCATCTCTGTCAGTTGAGATTGATAAAATGCATGAATTCGGCCGCATCCCATAAACAGTAGCAAATTTTATTTCACGCCTTCAAAAAATCATGAAACCCTTAGCATAAACATAGTAATAAATAGCCGTGAAAAAATCACGAAAGGATGGCCAACGCAAGTAATCTCCATCGACCACCTCTGTGCCACGTCGTGGTAAACTGCAGCCTCTGACATCAACTCATGTCGTGGATTGGACAGTAAATACGCAGTGGAAGAAGAAATCCGAGCGATTTATTTTCACAGTTTCGATGCTAATCTTTCGTAAACTTCATAGCAGTTGTCATATCTGTTTTGCAAAAAATGACTTGTTGAAAAACTGCTGCTACTGCCTTATTTAAAGACTAACATGAAACACAAATAAAATTCTTTCTCGACCTTTTCCCATTTTCTGGTCTTTGACCCACGCATGTTGTTACCATCAACAACAGGCATAGTTATACCCGTTACTCGTAGAGTAAAAGGGTATACTAGATTCGTCGGAAAGTATGTAACAGGCAGAAGGAAGCGTTTCCGACCCCATAAAGTATATATATTCTTGATCAGGATCACTAGCCGAGTCGATCTAGCCATGTCCGTCCGTCCGTCTGTCCGTCTGTCTGTCCGGATGATCGCTGAGATCTCGGAAACTATGGGAGCTAGGCTATTGAGATTTGGCGTGCAGATTCCTGAGCTTCTTACGCAGCACAAGTTTGTTTCAGTAGAGTGCCACGCCCACCCCAACGCCCATAAACCGCCCACAAACTTCAAGAAATCGTAAATATGAACGTGGATATCTCGGAAACTATCAAAGATAGAGAATTGGGACTTCAGATTTAGACTCCGTAGCCTTATACGCAGCGCAAGTTTGTTACGCGAATATGCCACGCCCACTCTAACGCCCACAAACCGCGAAAACCTGTGACGCCCACAATTTTTATGCTAGATAAAAAATTTTAACTGAAATGTATTGGTCTCGACAATACCTATCGATTGATCCAAAAAAATATTGCCACGCCCACTCTTACGCCCATAACGCTTAAATCTGTATACCGCCGGTAGGTGGCGTATTTTAATCTCGCTTTGGTACTTGCATATCTCTATTTAGCTGAGTAACGGGTATCTGATAGTCGAGGTACTCGACTTGAGCGTTCTTCCTTGTTTTCATTTCAAATTATTAAGTATTAATTGTTTGTTGATTTTTATAAAAAAATAACAAGTAAGTCTTGTTTTTCAACTTTTTTTTATCAAAATTGATAATCAGATGATTAAATTAAATAAAATTTTTATAATAAAAACAAGAGAATACGCCCATAGTCTATGGCCTCGACTAAAAGATACCCGTTACTCAGCTTAAGGGAGTTCGAGAGGGATGGAGATATGCTTAAAGAAACTCTGCCTTTTTCACTCACACGCCTAGTCAATAGCGCAACCTATCTTCTTATTCTATTGCGCCGTGGCGTATTAGTGAAAAGAGCTTATTTGCAGGTGGTGTGCAATATCGAATGAAATGCAAAATAGTGGTTATTATTGGGTTTAACTTTGTAATAAATGGTCCGATATCAATAATTTTTGGCAAGTAGATAGGTATTTATAATAAGAACAAACGCTCAGTTAAGTTTGTACAAAATATTAAAAATGTGGGCGCTAGACGGGTTTTAGTGTTGTAGTCGCTTGTGGACGTTAGAGTAGGCGTGACCTCCGGCTGATACCAACTTCCGCTGCTCAGGAAGCCCAGGAATCTACATGCCAAGTCTCAACACTCTAGCTCTCTTAGTTCTTGAGATCTCAGCGTTCACACGGAAAGACGGACAAGAATGTATATTATTTATATGGTCGGAAACGCCTCCTTCCACCTGTTTCATACTTTCCGACGAGTCTAGTATACCCTTTTATTCTACGAGTAACGGGTATAACAAGAGAATAGGCTACAGTCGATGGCCTGTTGTAGATGGTAAACAACCTTCGCCGGTCAAGGACCCGAAGAAGGATGAGGGTACCGGGGCTGCTGGAAATCTTAGATCCAACGGAAAGGGCCCCCTACACTTAGCGATGGAATTTATTGCCCTATTTTTGTGGTTTCTGGAAAATTGAAGGACAAAAGCATTTGATCTGACATCCTCAATCGCTTCCCATGAGCGATACCATTCTTCCAAAAAAGTGTTCATGTTTTTCCATGAGGGATTATCGGATTTGTTAGTTAATGATTGCTCCCATAGTGTTAGTGTGACCTTTTGCAACTTGGATGAGCAAAGAAATACGATCAGGCAGTAGTAAAGACCTGAGAATGATCAAGCGCAAGCAAACGCCTTTGAATGGTGCTTTGGTTTTATTTTAAAGTCTTGCCTAACTCGACACTTATGTATCACTGCCACCTGAACAGAATTTTTACTTGACTGTTGACGAGCAGGCCATTATTTTTAATGCGTTCCTTGAGCGCTCCCCATGCTGAACTGAAACCATCATTAGTAAGTGGAGATTTGGCTACAATCGCTTTAACTTCGCCAATGGTTTTAGCAGTTAAGTGAAATAATTTTTCAACTAATGAAACCGTGAACTGTTAACATATACTGTGTTTATGCAATGCCGAATTCACGCTTTCATTTCGCGATTTCAGCCGATTCGTGTGTGCATAAACGCCATTTCGCGAATTCGGCAACACACGAAAGTTGACTATGAATTCAACCTGAAAGCGTGAAATGGTCACAATTAAACTCCGGTAACTCTATATAATTATCGGAGTTGCCAGATCGATATAAATACTAAATACACCTTACTTTTAACAAATTATTTTTTAGTTCAGTGCCAATGGAAACTAGTTTTTATATTTTATTTTGATGGTAGAAGAAATGTTATACTGGCTTGCACACACTATATCTTTAATATTAGCTAGATTATTTCATGCAAATCGAAAAAATTTTCGGTTTAATTATCGCTAACAGCTTTTTCCACCGGTCCGCCATCTCTGTCAGTTGAGATTGATAAAATGCATGAATTCGGCCGCATCCCATAAACAGTAGCAAATTTTATTTCACGCCTTCAAAAAATCATGAAACCCTTAGCATAAACATAGTAATAAATAGCCGTGAAAAAATCACGAAAGGATGGCCAACGCAAGTAATCTCCGTCGACCACCTCTGTGCTACGTCGTGGTAAACTGCAGCCTCTGACATCAACTCATGTCGTGGATTGGACAGTTAATACGCAGTGGAAGAAGAAATCCGAGCGATTTATTTTCACAGTTTCGATGCTAATCTTTCGTAAACTTCATAGCAGTTGTCATATCTGTTTTGCAAAAAATGACTTGTTGAAAAACTGCTGCTACTGCCTTATTTAAAGACTAACATGAAACACAAATAAAATTCTTTCTCGACCTTTTCCCATTTTCTGGTCTTTGACCCACGCATGTTGTTACCATCAACAACAGGCATAGTTATACCCGTTACTCGTAGAGTAAAAGGGTATACTAGATTCGTCGGAAAGTATGTAACAGGCAGAAGGAAGCGTTTCCGACCCCATAAAGTATATATATTCTTGATCAGGATCACTAGCCGAGTCGATCTAGCCATGTCCGTCCGTCCGTCTGTCCGTCTGTCTGTCCGGATGATCGCTGAGATCTCGGAAACTATGGGAGCTAGGCTATTGAGATTTGGCGTGCAGATTCCTGAGCTTCTTACGCAGCGCAAGTTTTTTTCAGTAGAGTGCCACGCCCACTCTAACGCCCACAAACCGCCCAAAACTGTGGCTCCTACAGTTTTGATGCTAGAATAAAAATTTTAACTGAAATGTTATGTTCTCATCAATATCTATCGATTGACACAAAAAAATGTTTGCCACGCCCACCCTAACGCCCATAAACCGCCCACAAACTTAAAAAAATCGTAAATATGAACGTGGATATCTCGGAAACTATCAAAGATAGAGAATTGGGATTTCAGATTTAGATTCCGTAGCCTTATACGCAGTGCAAGTTTGTTACGCGAATATGCCACGCCCACTCTAACGCCCACAAACCGCGAAAACCTGTGACACCCACAACTTTTATGCTAGATAAAAAATTTTAACTGAAATGTATTGGTCTCGACAATACCTATCGATTGGTCCAAAAAAAATTTGCCACGCCCACTCTAACGCCCATAACGCTTAAATCTGTATACCGCCGGTAGGTGGCGCATTTTAATCTCGCTTTGCTACTTGCATATCTCTATTTAGCTGAGTAACGGGTATCTGATAGTCGAGGTACTCGACTATAGCGTTCTTCCTTGTTTTTTTGTGGTTTGTTTAGCTGTCGCAAACGAGCCAAAGAATTGATGTTGGTCAACAAAATAAATTGTAGTAGATTAGGGCAACGGAATGTGAACAATTTATTTGTGAATTTAATCAATGTGGAATACTAATCCCAAAAAGTTAGTGGAAACGCTTATTTAAAAATATGGAAAAATATGCGTAATATATTTCAGCCTAGTACTCACATCGACGAAAACCACTAGCTAACCATACGAATAAGCGAGAGGCAAATACGCGGCTAACGCTTGCCATCGGGTCTGTTTTTCAGCGCGGTACTCAAATGAGCTAAGGAAATACCAGACGAAGTAGCAGATTTAGCGAGTGAATTTCTGTGAACGCCGTTAAGCGGTGGCTCATGCAAAAACGGTGTGAAAACTAAAAATTTTAAATGAAAGGAAAACCCAAAAAACGACTGAAAGGACGCCTATTTCAAGCTGTTGCATATTATTGTGGGACTTTATCGGAATACGGAGATAGACTACAGATGGCGCGGGAAATGGAGAAACATCCGTTGGACGAAAAGGAAGCTTTAAATTGCTAATATACATAAATAAAAACATTCGTTGGACATTCCATTTATTTTTATTTTAGTTTCTTTGTGCACCAGCAGACTCCTTTTTTTTGTTGCCGTTTGGCAAGAAACCCAGCTGCTTGACAGTAAGACCATGCTACATGCAATGCGTGTGAATTTTGAAAACATCGGTCACACTACACAGAATAAGCTTTTTCGACTAGTGAAATTCTTAGCCGATTTGAGTACTAGGCTTTCACTATCAATGATGATGAACTGACAAGAGCAATGATCACACTGGAACAAAACAAAGGAGGCGCAAGTGTAAGGGTACATAAAACATACGAGTATATTAAGGAATGCTTGGTTATATGAATATGATAGTACAGAATATTAATTACTTTATTGCCTTCAGTTGTGGATTTGTGACAATATGACATTACAGGATTGTAAATACCTTGATGCTTTCGGATGTGGGCATGTGAGAATAGGATATTACTGGATAGTAAATACCAGAGATCTGCAAAGAGTAATAAGTAATCGGGTAGTATGCGATAACTTACTCGGATCATATATGAACGGCTCGTTCGAATCAGCTGATTGGAATGATCGTTGGGCATATGCTTGTATAGAGTATGTCTGATCGTAACGATCGCTCGCTAGTACTCGTTGAAACTAATTTTTCGTTTGCGATTGGTATGATCATATTTCTTGTCAGTTGTCCGGCACGCGTCGTTTGCAATATTTGGAGATGGATTAAATATATATATATACAAGTATATATATATAAATAGTTAATAAAAATATATGAATCAACATAATTTTTTATTATTTCTTATAATATTATTGTAATGAATGAGTATCGCACTATTATTCCTGCGTAACTGCAAAATCCATACAATCAACTGCACGATAAGTCCTTGCGCAACACAAACAAAATTCAAAACCTTAAAGCTCTGTTCAGGACGACGCGAGTTATGGTATGTGCTCCTGTTGGATGTGGTCAACGGGGGGTTCCAGTTATCCCTCAGTAGTCCTCAGAATTGATATCTCGATTTCCAAAGGTTTAGGTTTGTTTGAAGTTAATATGATTGAAATAGAAATAAGACGTCTTCTACGTTTGAAGTGAATTTCTAGAGTGACTTCATATATTGTTCAGCGGTGGCCGAGAAGCCGCCGCTGCCAAAAGTGTACATAAAAATCTTATATGCTATACATAAGGGCTTATACACTAATACAAGATGAAATAAAGAAATGTTTATACAGCAATCCGTTCATAGTGTGTCCGCTTGTGTCATATTTCCTCTGGCGAGGGGTCGGGGCATCCTGTTGCGATGTCATCAAAAAGTGAGCGGGGCAACGACTCGAGTGGGTCGTTGCCGGTTCTAAACAATGTTTCGGATTGCAACATACTTGCATCCAAATGTGTGGGTTCAAGTGGTCGCCCAGTCAGCGTACTCTTTCCAGGGTAGCTCTGGGAGGTTTGGCTGGAGGTTCGTTGCCTACCGACTGGTCGGTAACTCCTCCCCTCCTGGATTGAAGTAACGGCCAAAACGAAGGAGGACGTCACGAAACTCGGTTCTGGTATGCTAGCGAATACAATCTTCTTTTTTGTGTTGATCCACAGGATCGATGCCAAGACTCCAACTAATAATAATAGATATACTGCTCCGAAATTGGTGGTCGTAAACTTTTTCCAGTATATGATTGAATTGGAAGCATTGATGGATCGTAATTTTAGGTTGTGTAAGTGAATATCTTCAATATGATTGGTGAAGTTAATGTTTTGAATAACCGGAATTGTGGCTTCTATCTTTTCCTCAAATTGTAATAATTCTTTGTCATACGGAATTCGGTTGATATAAACTTCGCAATTTTCGAAAGTGATTAGAGCAGATCCTTTTATGGAAATATTTGTCGTACAATTGGATTCAACGGTAGAGTTAATTGTGTTTAAAATTAGGATGTGTGCGGGTTCTATTTCTGTAATTACTTCTTGGATTCCCACATCTTTGACTTTACAATTTGCAGTCTTCAGTGTGAATATATTATCAAGGCCCTCCTTGTGCCGTAAAGGCCGTCTTAGGCGTGTCTTTCGGTTCCATTTCAATTTGATGGTAACCGCTAGCCAGATCTAAGGCTGTGAAATATTTAGCTCTGCCGATTTTGTCCAGTACGTCATTGATGTTGGGCATAGGATATCTGTCTTTTATTGTCTTTTCGTTAAGTTTCCTAAAATCCACAACCATTCTCCATTTTTTTTGTTTGACGCATCCAGCTTTTTTGAAACCAAGAAAACTGGAGCGCTCCAAGGCGAATGGCTATGTTTGATTATATTTTGGTCTAAAAGTTTGTTTATTTGGTTATGAATTTCGGTCGACTCTGTGGGACTAAATCTAAATGGTCTACAAAATACCGGTTTGTCGTCTGTAGTTTTGATTTCATGTTTCACTTGGTTAGTGAATGACAATTTGTCACCTTCATGAAATACTAAACCAGGAAATTTATTACACAGTAGGGCTAGTTGTTGCTTTTCTTCTTCGTTTAAGTGATCTGTCCTAATGGTATCAAAGGTTGAAACACGACGTTCATCTTTGTACTTGATATTATTTGGTAATACATTGGTAAGAGCGAAATCGCCTTCCTTGAATCTGTCTACCTCTAATCGAATCCAAATAAAATTTTTTAGGTTTGGTCGAGAAATTATTAATTTCGATCAAACCGAAATTATTGCATGCCATATATATACCTGCTGTTATAAAAAAATCTTGTTCTAATTGAATGTTGTCACATAAAAATGGTCCTTCTTTGACGCTTACTGAAATTTTGATTAATGCTTTCGACTCCTCTTCGATTTCAAATATCTCAGAGGAACGATTGGGGCTAATACGCAAAGGCATTTTCACCGTTGGTGTCGTGAAGGTTAGCTGGGAAGAATCAATTGTTGCCGGGAGTTCAGTAAGTATGTTCATGCCGATTAAACCGTCAAAGAATTGGTTAAAGTCAAATAGTAGAAAAGGGAACTTTCTTTGATCATTAATCTTTTCAAAAATGGGTAGTATAGTTATTTGTCGGATTGGAGGTTCTTGTAAGACAGTAGTGATAGAAATTGGTATTTCGAGGTTAATCTTCTCTCTGTCTGTTACGTATTTAGGGCTTATAAAGGAGCCCTCTGCGCCCGTATCTACCAGGAATTTTAAATTATGTTTGTCTTGAAATGAGAGTTCTATAAATGGTAGTTGGGCGTCCAATCGAAATTTGCTCAAGAAGCCTGTTTGTGCTTTGAGGCTTTTGAAAATTTCCTTTTTCGTCAATGTTATGTGTCGCCTCAGTTTCGTCTGTCTTTGTTTCTATATTAAACATTTTTTGTCTGTTAGTCTGGAATCTGTTATTATTCGGGTTTATTTTAGCTGCGGCATTCGATGTGTCATCGCTTGCCATGATAGCCGGGAATCTTTGATTACGGTAATTACTATCGTAATTCCACCGGTTATAAGTAGTCCTGTTATTTCGGCTGTAACGATTATAGTCCCTGTTCTGTTGCTGGTTATTGTCCCTATTTTGGAATTGGTATTGGTTTGACCGGAAACGACCGGTCTGCCTACTCGACTGTCTGTCTTGCACCCAATTTGTTGCATTCTCCGCATAGTACAAACTCCTCTCCTTTACTGCCATGTCGTGTGCCTCCTCTAATCCTGTAGGCTTAAAGGCTTGAATTATGCCGTTCAGATTTCCTCTAAGTCCAGCAAGGAAAGTTGTCAAGCAAGTTTGGGACACAACTCTCTGCCTAACTCTAATTGCAAGGGGTTCGGATTCCTCTGTTTCGATTATTCTGAATAAAGCTAACTTGATCTTAGTAATTTGGTCGTAAGATCTTTGTAGAGACAGTTGTTTTTGTTTCATTTTATATAGTTCCGTCATCAGAGTCTCTTCGTCTCTCCTGTCCCTACAGTGTCTAATTAGCGCGTCTTTAATGTCGTCCCAAATTAGGTTTGCTCCCGACGCGATGACTGCCTCATTCGCTTTTCCTTCTATTTTCTGTCTAATAGCTCTAAGCAACATTTGACCATACGGAGTCTGATCCGTACCCTTGATCATCAGAATTATTTCCTCTACGTTGTTGATAAACTCGTATGAAGGCAAAAAGCGAATTACGTCTGGGATCCTCATTGAAGTAAATAATTCGGCAGGGTTGACAACCGCCGTGTTGAGGTGGGACGGCGAGGAATTGGTACTATTGTCCATGGTCACGGGTGAGAGTGTGATAATCGGTCTTAGGGATAGAGAATTTTCCTGAGGTGTTGGTTCGTTAGGGTCCTGTCTTTTGCTACCGCCTCTAGTAGTAATTTTGTTTGTTGGCAGTAGACTTTTGACTTTTGAAATATTAGGCATCAAATTAGTTTATTATTACTTTTGCAGAAAAATTCAGCTCTTAGTGTTTTAGTGTTATATGTATGTGCTTAAACTATTATTTGTAAAATACTTAAGTATTTAGTGTGCTGATGCGTTTGTGGTGTAGTGCCTCTCAGGTGTTGTATTCTTGTGGCAATTTACCTGCGAGGGTGTAAAAATTAGTATTTTTCTTTCTTATTTTTGATAACTTTAAACATGTATTCACGCATCGTTGCTAAATTTTTCTTTTTATATATTCAAGACTTAAGTGCCAATTGAAACCAACTTCAATGAAATTGACTTGAATTCCCTTGGAGCTGAACACCTTTTACAAAACGCGCCATGGGATCGCAAGGATTGTTTCGTAATTATTGGACACGAAATTGCTTCATTTAATAAATACTTTTCTTTTCTCTTTATTGTTTGGAGTTATTCCGACATGAAACAGCTTACAACATTTGCGATAAATTTTGTAAATGACGTTCTTACAAAACTCGCGATGGGATTGTAGAACTATTTCACTGGATACTCATTTTCTCAATATAGTTGTGCAATTTTATTTTCAAATTCTTATTTTTTCTCTTTTTATTTTCTTTTGAATTCATTTTGAATCTTTATTTATTTATTTTCTTTTGTCGTCCTTTTAATTGAAAATAGAATAACCAAGAGGTAGTATTTTTTTTTGTTAAAAATTAAATGAACAAAATGACCACAAAAGATATATATATATCTTTTTTTTTTAAAACGTAACACAAAAAAAATTTAATTGTTATCTGCCGATCGGTACGGCATTTTAACGCTTTTTCTTACTTTTTACTTTCTCTCTTTTTTTTTAAACTTTTTTTGCTTGCTTTCCATATTGCGTTGTCACGGATGTATATATATATTTTTTTTTTGATTTAGAAATTTGGCATTTTGTTTGTATTTAGCTCACAGGAATACTTCACCTGGGTTACGTGTGTGTTATCTTACAGCGTAATGATGAAGATACGATCCATCCTAGTTCGTAGTGCGGCTGCGCCAGTTATGGTATCTGCTCCTGTTGGATGTGGTCCAAGGGGGGTTCCAGTTATCCCTCAGTAGTCCTCAGAATTGACATCTCGATTTCCAAAGGTTTAGGTTTGTTTGAAGTTAATATGATTGAAATAGAAATAAGACGTCTTCTACGTTTGAAGTGAATTTCTAGAGTGACGCCGCCGCTGCCAAAAGTGTATATAAAAATCTTATATGCTATACATAAGGGCTTATACACTAATACAAGATGAAATAAAGAAATGTTTATACAGCAATCCGTTCGGAGTGTCCGCTTGGTATGCTAGCGAATACAATCTTCTTTTTTGTGTTGATCCACAGGATCGATGCCAAGACTCCAACTAATAATAATAGATATACTGCTCCGAAATTGGTGGTCGTAAACTTTTTCCAGTATATGATTGAATTGGAAGCATTGATGGATCGTAGTTGAATATCTTCAATATGATTGGTGAAGTTAATGTTTTGAATAACCGGAATTGTGGCTTCTATATTTTCCTCAAATTGTAATAATTCTTTGTCATAAGGAATTCGGTTGATATAAACTTCGCAATTTTCGAAAGTGATTAGAGCAGATCCTTTTATGGAAATATTATTCGTACAATTGGATTCAACGGTAGAGTTAATTGTGTTTAAAATTAGGATGTGTGCTGGTTCTATTTCTGTAATTATTTCTTGGATTCCCACATCTTTGACTTTACAATTTGCAGTCTTCAGTGTGAATATATTATCAAGGCCCTCCTTGTGCCGTAAAGGCCGTCTTAGGCGTGTCTTTCGGTTCCATTTCAATTTGATGGTAACCGCTAGCCAGAACTAAGGTTGTGAAATATTTAGCTCTGCCGATTTTGTCCAGGACGTCATTGATGTTGGGCATAGGATATCTGTCTTTTATTGTCTTTTCGTTAAGTTTCCTAAAATCCACAACCATTCTCCATTTTTTTTTGTTTGACGCATCCAGCTTTTTTGGAACCAAGAAAACTGGAGCGCTCCAAGGCGAATAGCTATGTTTGATTATATTTTGGTCTAAAAGTTTGTTTATTTGGTTATGAATTTCGGTCGACTCTGTGGGACTAAATCTAAATGGTCTACAAAATACCGGTTTGTCGTCTGTAGTTTTGATTTCATGTTTCACTTGGTTAGTGAATGACAATTTGTCACCTTCATGAAATACTAAAACAGGAAATTTATTACACAGTAGGCCTAGTTGTTGCTTTTCTTCTTCGTTTAAGTGATCTGTCCTAATGGTATCAAAGGTTGAAAAACGACGTTCATCTTTGTACTTGATATTATTTGGTAATACATTGGTAAGAGCGAAATCGTCTTCCATGAATCTGTCTACCTCTAATCGAATCCAAATAAAATTTTTTAGGTTTGGTCGAGAAATTATTAATTTCGATCAAACCGAAATTATTGCATGCCATATATATACCTGCTGTTATAAAAATATCTTGTTCTAATTGAATGTTGTCACATAAAAATGGTCCTTCTTTGACGCTTACTGGAATTTTGATTAATGCTTTCGACTCCTCTTCGATTTCAAATATCTCAGAGGAACGATTGGGGCTAATACGCAAAGGCATTTTCACCGTTGGTGTCGTGAAGGTTAGCTGGGAAATATCAATTATTGCCGGGAGTTCAGTAAGTATGTTCATGCCGATTAAACCGTCAAAAAATTGGTTAAAGTCAAATAGTAGAAAAGGGAACTTTCTTTGATCACTAATCTTTTAAAAAATGGGTAGTATAGTCATTTGTCGGATTGGATGTTCTTGTAAGACAGTAGTGATAGAAATTGGTATTTCGAGGTTAATCTTCTCTCTGTCTGTTATGTATTTAGGGTTTATAAAGGAGCCCTCTGCGCCCGTATCTACCAGGAATTTTAAATTATGTTTGTCTTGAAATGAGAGTTCTATAAATGGTAGTTGGGCGTCCAATCGAAATTTGCTCAAGAAGCCTGTTTGTGCTTTGAGGCTTTTGAAAATATCCTTTTTCGTCAATGTTATGTGTCGCCTCAGTTTCGTCTGTCTTTGTTTCTATATTAAACATTTTTTGTCTGTTAGTCTGGAATCTGTTATTATTCGGGTTTATTTTAGCTGCGGCATTCGATGTGTCATCGCTTGCCATGATAGCCGGGAATCTTTGATTACGGTAATTACTATCGTAATTCCACCGGTTATAAGTAGTCCTGTTATTTCGGCTGTAACGATTATAGTCCCTGTTCTGTTGCTGGTTATTGTCCCTATTTTGGAATTGGTATTGGTTTGACCGGAAACGATCGGTCTGCCTACTCGACTGTCTGTCTTGCACCCAATTTGTTGCATTCTCCGCATAGTACAAACCTCTCCTTTACTGCCATGTCGTGTGCCTCCTCTAATCCTGTAGGCTTAAAGGCTCGAATTATGCCGTTCAGATTTCCTCTAAGTCCAGCAAGGAAAGTTGTCAAGCAAGTTTGGGACACAACTCTCTGCCTAACTCTAATTGCAAGGGGTTCGGATTCCTCTGTTTCGATTATTCTGAATAAAGCTAACTTAATCTTAGTAATTTGGTCGTAAGATCTTTGTAGAGACAGTTGTTTGTGTTTCAGATTATATAGTTTCGTCATCAGAGTCTCTTCGTCTCTCCTGTCCCTACAGTGTCTATTTAGCGCGTCTTTAATGTCGTCCCAAATTAGGTTTGCTCCCGACGCGATGACTGCCTCATTCGCTTTTCCTTCTATTTTCTGTCTAATAGCTCTAAGCAACATTTGACCATACGGAGTCTGATCCGTACCCTTGATCATCAGAAGTATTTCCTCTATGTTGTTGATAAACTCCTGAGTATAAAGGCAAAAAGCGAATTACGTCTGGGATCCTCATTGAAGTAAATAATTCGGCAGGGTTGACAACCGCCGTGTTGAGGTGGGACGGCGAGAAATTGGTACTATTGTCCATGGTCACGGGTGAGGGTGTGATAATCGGTCTTAGGGATAGAGAATTTTCCTGAGGTGTTGGTTCGTTAGGGTCCTGTCTTTTGCTACCGTCTCTAGTAGTAATTTTGTTTGTTGGCAGTAGACTTTTGACTTTTGAAATATTAGGCATCAAATTAGTTTATTATTACTTTTGGAGAAAAATTCAGCTCTTAGTGTTTTAGTGTTATATGTATGTGCTTAAACTATTATTTGTAAAATACTTAAGTATTTAGTGTGATGATGCGTTTGTGGTGTAGTGTCTCTCAGGTGTTGTATTCTTGTGGCAATTTACCTGCGAGGGTGTAAAAATTAGTATTTTTCTTTCTTATTTTTGATAACTTTAAACATGTATTCACGCATCGTTGCTAAATTTTTCTTTTTATATATTCAAGACTTAAGTGCCAATTGAAACCAACTTCAATGAAATTCACTTGAATTCCCTTAGAGCTGAACACCCTTTACAAAACGCGCCATGGGATCGCAAGGATTGTTTCGTAATTATTGGACACGAAATTGCTTCATTTAATAAATACTTTTCTTTTCTCTTTATTGTTTGGAGTTATTCCGACATGAAACCAGCTTACAACATTTGCGATAAATTTTGTAACTGACGTTCTTACAAAACTCGCGATGGGATTGTATAACTATTTCACTGGATACTCATTTTCTCAATATAGTTGTGCAATTTTATTTTCAAATTCTAATTTTTTCTCTTTGTATTTTCTTTTTTTTTTCATTTTGAATCTTTATTTATTTATTTTCTTTTGTCGTCCTTTTAATTGAAAATAGAATAACCAAGAGGTAGTATTTTTTTTTGTTAAAAATTAAATGAACAAAATGACCACAAGAGATATATATATATCTTTTTTTTTTAAAACGTAACACAAAAAAAATTTAATTGATATCTGCCGATCGGTACGGCATTTTAACGCTTTTTCTTTACTTTAAAAAAAAAAAAAGAAAAAAAAAATTTCACATATATTTCTTTCACTGTACGGGTCAGATTAGTCTTTCTCTTTTTTTTTTTAACTTTTTTTGCTTGCTTTCCATATTGCGTTGTCACGGATGTATATATATATATTTTTTTTTGATTTAGAAATTTGGCATTTTGTTTGTATTTAGCTCACAGGAATACTTCACCTGGGTTACGTGTGTGTTATCTTACAGCGTAATAATGAAGATACGATCCATCCTAGTTCGTAGTGCGGCTGCGCCAGTTATGGTATCTGCTCCTGTTGGATGTGGTCCAAGGGGGGTTCCAGTTATCCCTCAGTAGTCCTCAGAATTGATATCTCGATTTCCAAAGGTTTAGGTTTGTTTGAAGTTAATATGATTGAAATAGAAATAAGACGTCTTCTACGTTTGAAGTGAATTTCTAGAGTGACGCCGCCGCTGCCAAAAGTGTACATAAAAATCTTATATGCTATACATAAGGGCTTATACACTAATACAAGATGAAATAAAGAAATGTTTATACAGCAATCCGTTCGGAGTGTCCGCTTGTGTCTTATTTCCTGTGGCGAGGGGTCGGGGCATCCTGTTGCGATGTGATCAAAATGTGAGCGGGGCAACGACTCGAGTGGGTTGCAACATACTTGCATCCAAATGTGTGGGTTCAAGTGGTCGCCCAGTCAGCGTACTCTTTCCAGGGTAGCTCTGGGAGGTTTGGCTGGAGGTTCGTTGCCTACCGACTGGTCGGTAACTCGCGCTCTTACGATCATTCTTTCTACTTGTTTACGAAGCTTAAAATTATCGTTTTGATCGTTCCGAAGCGATCCGATCAGATGCACGAACGTGATATCAAAATGCTTACTCGTGCCTGATTATTCTTTCGGCTTTAGCTTCGGGTATGCATCATGAACGATCATATTTCGTAGTGAGTTGAATTGAGCGAAAATTTTAGCATGGTGATGGAGATGATTCGATCATTCCCGTTGCAGATCTCTGGTAAATACCTTAAGGCCTTCGGTTGTGGACATGTGAGAATAGAGTATTACAGGATTATAAATGCTTTAATGCCCTTGGATGTGGACATGTGAGAATATACTTATGACGAAGATTCATTCTCCGACTCTTCCATCGGACTTTCGGCGAAACGTTTTTTGGCGCGTGGCTTGATTATTGAATTTTACAACCAGACTGACTCTACAACTCGTGTTGAATCCTTTTCAATTCCTTCTCACCCTCCAATACACACGCACAGTGTGGTGAGTTTTGACAAACACTATCTGTCTCACTCATGCCCACGGCCAAACTACGGTTACAGAATGATATATCTGCCTCGCACGAAAGAATGGAGAAACAGTAGGAAATAAAACAAGTGTGTACCAACAAATAATCGTTATAATTTTAATGTTTAAAATAATCTGCGACACGGCCTTTCTGGCCTATCCCACGTCCTCGTGAGTTTACAATATTAAGGTTTTTCAAAATATATTCTCTTATCATAATTTTTTTTTTTTAACACAAATTTAAACTTAAAATTGAACAAATTATTTCAAAGTTTTATTTTATTCTTCTTATTTCTTACTCTTATACAACGTTTGCCATGAGACCCAGGTTACCACCAACTTAAATCCAAACAATTAAAATTGTTCAGCCTTTTCCTTCATAAGGCGATCATATATTCTTCATTTCATTTACAAAAGCCATGCCTACAACTAGCACACAGTCACTACCAAAATAAGCTGGCCAGTTAATATACAAGTTAATTTAGCCCACAGCTTATATACAGACAAACTGGTCATCACAAATAGCTCGCAGTTAATTTATAAGCCGGCCAAATAACAGATGTCCGATCATTACCAAAATTTCAGTATTAGTGTAGCAAATGGCGAACTACATAACTGGGGCGCCAAACCTCTACAGAAAGTCATGAAGCATGGAACTGATCCGGGCGTTTACAATGTAGTAGTATTCGTCTCATTAGATAGAATTATCTCGATACTGTCATACTAGACACACGTTGGTAACGTAGATATACCGTTGATAAACGGAAACATTTTCGCTCGTACTCTCTTTCACACAAGTGGATGTAGCGGCAAACTTTCATAACTTTCATAATTGCTTGGTAGGCTCTCTCTAGCTTTCCTCGCATTTCTTCAACTTTCAACTTTGTTTTGTCTCCGGATTAAACATAGCCCCCTCTATTGCAGGTGCTTGCTCTTCCCTTCTGACCAGTAGATTCTCTCATCAATAGCATTTTCTCAGCATTTGCATCACATTTCTCTAACGTTTGCTTGTTGTACAATCTGTACCATCACCATTTTCTCCAATTTTTGTCTTTATTGTCTTTATTCTATTTCAAGATCACAGCCCCTTCCGGCTTAATCTGTGGCATCTTCATCACTGGATTCACCATTCAGTTCTGTGATTTCTTCATCATCACACTCATCATCCAACTCTGTGGCAATCCCTTTCCCAGGCAAACGTCTCAAAAATTCGTGAGAATATTTATATGTTCTCTTATTAGTTAATGCCTTAAGTCTATACCGATCTCCTTCCAATTTTTCGGTCACTAAAAACGGTCCTCTAAACTTAGGGTCTAATTTTGTCTTATGACGCTCTTCGTTCTTAAGCAAGACGTGGTCACCAACTTTGTCTTACAATAGTAGCCTTATCTTTATCAAATCTAGTCATATCGTAATTGGCATTCTTTTCCATGTTTTGTTTGGCCATTTCCCTAACTTTCTCAATATCAACATCGTTCTTATTTTCAACAACGGGTACGAGACCAAACGGCCTTGCTTCTTTGCGAATAAGCATTTCTAAAGGGCTAACCTTAGTCACTCTATTGGGCGTACAATTAAGAGCCAGTTGAATTTCACATAAAGCTTCCTGCCATGACCCCTGACCCATTTCAACCGCCGTCAGCATGGACTCTAGAGTACTCATAACTCGCTCAACTTGGCCATTGGCCCGACTAGCACCCGTGGCGATCAAATGCAAATCTATCTTTTGAACAGAGCAGAAATCACGGAATGCTGTGCTAGAAAAACTACGTCCCTGTTCAGCGATCAGACGGGAAGGTACGCCGAACAAGGATATTAGTGATTTTAATGCCTTAATAAAACTCTCTGTGTCTAGCCTCGCTGTATGGGATAAAGAAACAAACTTCGTGAAGGCGTCTATAGACACGATTATGTATTCCTTCTGTTCATTCTTACCACTAGGCTTCCCTGTGATGTCGATGTGGACTGTATGCCACGGGATGTTAACCTTCGGTATGAAATGAAATTCGGCTTGTACCCTACCAGATGGGGGCTTTGACAATCTGCATGTAATACAGTTGTTTTTTTTGACATCTTGTCAAACCAATAGTATTCGTACATTTTCTCAAGGGTTTTTTCCCAACCAAGGTGCATAATTGACTCGTGCACATTGTTTACGGCTGACCACCTAAATGGATTTGGGATGATAGGGAGACAACGAGTTTTCCCATTTCTTTGAATTTTTCTAAAAAGTGTTCCTGCCTTTAATTCGTACGTTTTGGCCAAATCCTCAGAAAGATTATCGTTACGCAATTTAGAAACCATAGACGACGTCTCTTGGTCTCGTTGCTGCTCAGCTTACAACCAATTGTCAGTAATCTCTGTCAAATTTATATGTTTTTCCACTGTACCTTTTGACTTGATGCGATCTTTTGATATGGGATTTCGAGACAGAAAATCTACGTGAGCCAAACGTTCGCCTGGCCTACACTGAATTTCAAACTCAAAGGATTGCATGTACGACCACCACCTGTTGACTCTCGGAGTCAGTTCTGCTTTTGTGCGAGATGCCTTGAGCGAATTACAATCGGTAAAAGGACAAAATGTCGACCATGCAAGTAATGGCGAAAATGCTTAATAGAATTAAAAACTGCAAGTGTTTTCAACTCATACGAGTGATAACGCGATTCCGCTGACGAAGTCCGTTTACAAAAGTATTCGATAACTCGTGGCTTGTGTTCGATTTTATGCAACAAAATTGCGCCATAGCCATCAGCACTCGCATCTGTATGAAGCTCAATAGGAAATTGTGGATCGAAGATAGTAAGAACAGGTTCACTAGTCAGGATAGAAATTAAATTCTGTCGTATTTGCTCGTGTTCCAATTCCCATAAAAATGACATGCTTTTTGAAGTTAGAGCATAGAGGGGTTTCAGTAACTGTGAAAACTTGGGTACAAACTGACGAAAATACGAGACCAGTCCAATAAATTGTCTCAGTTGAGTCACAGATTGCGGAGGCCGTAAATCTATAAGAGCTTGTATTTTCCTAGGATTTGATCGAATTTCACCTGCTCTAACTTCGAAGCCCAAATATTCTACACAAGATTTAAGAAAGGAGCATTTTTTGATGTTAAAAGAAAATCCTGCTTCGGCGAGTAATTTGTAGTATGTCGAAAGCTTCCTCCTTTGTACGTGCAACTATCATTACATCGTCCATGCAAACGATGGCATATGTATAAGTCAGATCACCTAGTGCACGACTAATAGCCCTTTGGAATTCAGAAGGCGCATTTTTAAGCCCAAAAGGCATAGCCAAGTATTCGTACTGCCCTTCTGGGGTTACAAACGCTGTCCGTTCAATAGAGCATGCATGTATTGGGATCTGATGGAAGCCACTCGCCATATCAAACCTAGCACCACTCAACCTAGCTATCTGGTCAGATATAAGTGGCAACGGGTACTTGTTGGAAACAGTATTGGCATTAAGCTCCCGATAATCAACACACAGGCGGTCTGTACCATTTTTCTTACGGACAAGTAACATCGGACTCGCGAAAGGAGAGGAACTGGGTCTTATTATGTTTGCATCCAACAGCTCTTAAATGGAATGTCTAACCTTTTCTTTTTCTTCCACACTCAATCGGTAAGGGCGCCTCAGAACCGTCTTATTTTGATCAATCAAGCGAATCTCTAGCTGTCCCGTAGTCACGCGGCTCTGTGGTATACCGTTTATGAACGAATTTGAATACCCCTGTAATATTGATAGCAGTTTATCTTTATCTTGTCCATGTAAATCGGTATCGACACCGGCCAGGTCGGGAGTGCATTCAGAGACTACGACAGGTAATACAGACTTTTCGTTAAACATAGTAGGCGCGCTTGATGTAATTGTCACGCCGATGCCCTGGCTCAAAATTTCCCGACCAATCAGAGCGTCGTATTTGATATGATTATCTAAAACTACGTGAAATAAAATTTCAAAAAAACGCTCACATATAAAAACATTCGCCAATATCTGTAAAGTGCTGCAAACAGAGTTGCCACCTATACCCCTCAATGTCACTACGTTGTTTATTCTAGTGCTGGATAATCTCAGTGATGCAGTCTCTTTGATGAGTAAGCACTCGGCTCCGGAGTCGAAGTAAAATTGGAACGACTCACCAAACTGCAGCAACGTTCCTAAGGGCTTAAGTACTGTACATATGTTCACATCTTTGATGGTATTACTCTTGGTCGGCGGACGCTTCTGACGATCCGGGCACACAGTAGATACATGGCCAGCTTTCCCACAGTTATAACAGATCACAGATGATCGATCTTTTGCTCCAATATATCCAGATTTTTGATTACGGGGCTGCTGGCGCTGAGTTGTCTCTTTGTTGGAGCGACATTCCGTCTTTTTGTGTCCGGGCTTGCCAAAGTTAGGACACGTGATGTGAGACATAGCCCTGACCCTTTTTCCTTGTGGTGCCGATGAGTTGTCACTCGAATGCTGGCTCTGCCTGGCGTTAAACGAAAAGTCTTTGAGTTCCTGATGCAGTTCGTTTCTGGTTTTGATATCCGTCGTAAAAACCAATCGGCGCAATCGTTTGTCTATCCCAGCTGCATGTGCCAACGTAACGGATACTGCAATCTGCTCGGCGCTGAGTGACTTCCAACGGGCCATAAGTGATATGACCATTCTGCTTCCATACAGCGACAAGCACTCCCCTTCATTTGGGCGTGCATTCAGCAAATTCCTAACGGTTGCGGCCAAAGTCTCCGTTCCAGAAAAATATTTCAAAAATAATTCTCGGAACTGTGTCCATGTTATTCCGGGAAAAGATGTCTGCGAGAGCCAGTGAGATGCGGTGCCTTCCAGTGATTTGCTGAGGGCCATTACAAGAGCGCTGCCCACTAGCTGGTTTTCAGACAAGATGTAGTCGATCATGCACGATCAGGGTTGAACTTTGGCAGTACAATGTTTTTGGCATCTTTTGGCTCATTTAAAGAGCACTGCACCTGTTTTATTAGCTCAGCGAAATTACGATTATGCATCTCCAAAATTGACAAAAGATTTGCATCATTGGCTGGAGGCGGGGGTAATCCCACTTCTGATGACGAAGATTCATTCTCCGACTCTTCCATCGGACTTTCGGCGAAACGTTTTTTGGCGCGTGGCATGATTATTGAATTTTACAACTCTACAACTCGTGTTGAATCCTTTTCCATTCCTTCTTCTTGAGTGAGTGAACAAGTAAGCAAGTGAGCAAGTGAACAACTGAACAAGAGAGAAAAATAAGTGAGTTGACTCTTTAAATTATGAGCACTATTTGCTTTTTACACCATCTTGATGAGAAACTCCGGTATTTTTTGCCGCTTCAGGGCCTGCATAATCCTCACCAAGCTCGGTAAAGGCAATCCCATATCAAGCGTGACCATTAGGCAGTATTTCTTCGTACCACCTTTCCAGCGCTTTCTGCTTATGGCTTCCGTTGCTTCAGCTGTAACTGTTTGGATCGCCTCTAAAGTGGACTTTCATTTCTGAAAACCGAACTAGTTAGGTAAGAGGTCGCCAGCAGCTTTGATTGCTATATTAAACCGTTTGGAAATGAGCTTTTCGAACACCTTTCCAACTGTGTCGAGCAGACAAATTGGTCTGTATCAGGAAGCGTCCCCTGGCGGCTGCCCCATTTTTTTTTAGCAGCAACAGCTTCTGGGGCTTTCAGCCACGGAGAAATGTTCCCTTGCGCAGACAGGCGTTGTAAAGTTTCGCAAACGTGCCTGGCTGGAGCGCCAGCTTCATCGCATTATTTTGGACTGCGTGTGCAGCCTCAGCCCGGTTCGTCCTTCTCGACCGTTGAAGAGCTCTTTTGGCTGTATGCGTATGCCACAACCTTACAACCTTCTCCTTCCGGAATCCGCAGTAGTTTATTTACTGCAATATTCCACAGGAGGGGTGATAGTACACCTTCTTGCGGGGTGCCTCTGTTCACTAGTCTAGTCTGGGTTGAGGTCTTTAGTGTGGCTGTGACCACTCTGCTTATCAGCAATTTATGGATCAACCCCACCATTGGCGGCTCAACCCCTAGTTCTGTGAGAGATTCTGTTATAGCAACGGGAAGCACGTTAATGAAGGCTCCCTCTATGTCAAGGAAGGCGATCAGTGTGTATTCCTTGATGCTGAGTGATTTTTCGATGCTGCTTACCACCAAGTGTAGCGCCGATTCGGTGGACTTACCTTTGGTATAGACGTGTTGTGCCTCTGACATTTGTGTCGGGTCGATAGTGGCCCTTATGTGTACGCTTATCATTCTTTCAAAGCTCTTAACCAGGAATTATGGTAGGCTTATTGGCCTAAAGTCCTTAAAATTATTTATTTCAGAAACTTTTTCATTACTGGTACTCAAATAATTAAATCCGTTACTCGTAGAAAAAGGTGTAACGAACTGATTTTGTGGTCTACTCGCTACGAGATTCGTGCGGCTAGCTCAGTATATTGTGTGTTCGTCCCACCAAATTTATATTAACGTGACCGCCCAGTAGCTCAGTGAGAAAGCACAGAATTCACGGGTTCCTATTGGGTTTATTGCGGGTATATTATTACAAATGTCTTGGTAGCTTGGTTGGCCTTGACTCGTCGCTTGTGACCTTCGGTACTTCCGACGGTCCTGATTGACTCGACGACCTCTCGCCTTGATGACTCTGTGCTCCAGTCCTGTAGCTCCGTGAAGATCCTCGCAGCTCCCTGAAGATCCTTGCAACTCCCTGAAGATCCTAGGAGCTTCCTGAAGACGCTGCTCGCTGCTCGCTCCTTACGCGTGACTTGGTGACTGCTGGTAACGACTCGGACTCGCGAGGGGGATCAGCCGTACGGGCTTAGGGAAGCGTCACCGTTCTCAGACTAGGGTGAACAGAAGCTGCGCTCTCCAGGATCGCTCCTTTCGACACACCGCCGCCTGTCCCTTGCTCTGTCCCGGATGGTCCCACTGGGGTTTCCGCTCAGCCCGCTCGGACAGTCAAGGCGGAACGCCAGGAAGCTGCCTCGCGCTTTACTTTGCTTCCACGCCTAGTGTAAACGAACGTTCCACCCTAGCCTCACCCTTTTGCTTTTGGTCCGAGGACGTAGGTTATGCCGGCAAATGGTGCCTGAATATCGTACGCCTCTCCCTCGGCCCAAGCCCTTGTCAGGACTCGGGCACTTATATGCCCACGTAACATATGGACCAATGAAGACGTTCATTTCGGACATGGGAACCGAATATAAAAATTCAATCGTAAACGACTTGTCCAAATATTTAAAAATTAAAAATATAACATCTTTAGCACACCACCACCAGACAGTTGGAACAGTAAAAAGAAGTCACAGAACATTTAACGAATACATACGCTCATACATATCGATTGATAAATATTAATGGGAAGTATGGTTAAAATATTCGTATACTGCTTCAACACTACAACCTCATTGGCACATGATTACTGTCCATATGAGTTAGTTTTTGGCAAAAAATCGATTTTGCAAAAACAATTTAATACCATAAAAAACATAGAGCATATATATAACATAGATGAAAATGCTAGAGAGAGTAAATATAGATTAGAAATAGCACATAAAAGAGCTAGAATTATGATAGAGGAAAGAAAGAGGAAAAACAAAGAATTTCATGACCTTACGGCTAATGACATAGATATATCTATAGGAGATAAAGTTTTATTGAAAAATGAAACAGGACATAAGCTAGATTCTAAATATACTTCTAAAGTTTAGAAGATAACGAAAACATAATAATTTCAAACAATAACAAGGAAGAACGCTATAGTCGAGTACCTCGACTATCAGATACCCGTTACTCAGCTAAATAGAGATATGCAAGTAGCAAAGCAAGATTAAAATGCGCCACCTACCGGCGGTATACAGATTTAAGCGTTATGGGCGTTAGAGTGGGCGTGGCAAATTTTTTTTTGGACAAATCGATAGGTTTTGTCGAGACCAATACATTTCAGCTAAAATTTTTTATCTAGAATAAAAATTGTGGGCGTCACAGGTTTTCGCGGTTTGTGGGCGTTAGAGTGGGCGTGGCATATTCGCGTGACAAACTTGCGCTGCGTATAAGGCTACGGAATCTAAATCTGAAATCCCAATTCTCTATCTTTGATAGTTTCCGAGTTATCCACGTTCATATTTACGATTTCTTGAAGTTTGTGGGCGGTTTATGGGCGTTAGGGTGGGCGTGGCAATTTTTTTTGGGTCAACCGATAGGTATTGATTAGAACATTACATTTCAGTTAAAATTTTTATTCTAGCATCAAAACTGTAGGAGCCACAGTTTTGGGCCGTTTGTGGGCGTTAGAGTGGGCGTGGCACTCTACTGAAACAAACTTGCGCTGCGTAAGAAGCTCAGGAATCTGCACGCCAAATCTCAATAGCCTAGCTCCCATAGTTTCCGAGATCTCAGCGTTCATCCGGACAGACAGACGGACAGACGGACAGAAGGACAGACGGACAGACGGACATGGCTAGATCGACTCGGCTAGTGATCCTGATCAAGAATATATATACTTTATGGGGTCGGAAACGCTTCCTTCTGCCTGTTACATACTTTCCGACGAATCTAGTATACCCTTTTACTCTACGAGAAACGGGTATAAAAATAAGAAACAAACAGTACATAAAGACAGATTAAAAACTTTTATTTCATAATCAGTTCATTACTCTTACAAATATTTCAAGTATGGCCATACATAAAAGTAAAAACATAATCACACAAAAAAAAAAAATTAAAATGCATAAATTTATATATATATATTCTTATATACAAATTAATATACTAAGAAAATACCTCCATATAATAACGTTATTTTTCTAAAGGAGGGAGATGTAGTATGTGTTTGATGTCTCACGCCGAGTGTCTTTTTCACCACTGTCACTTTCCTCAATAGTCTCATCAGAGATCTGCTCGTCCGGCAGCCTTCTCAAACTCTCGTGCGAGTACTTGTAGTTTCGGTTGCTAGTTAACGATTTTAACAGGTATCGATCACCCTCCAACAACTCGGCAACCACAAAAGGTCCTTTGAACTTAGGATCCAATTTGGTCTGATGCCGCTCTTCACTTCTAAGCTAGACATGATCCCCAACCTTGTGTTTTACAATCTTGGCCTTATTCTTATCAACTCGATGCTTTTCATAATTCGCATTTATTTCAATATTTCCTTTGGCCTGAGCCCTCGCTTGCTTACAATCTACTTTAATTTCTTCATTTATTGGCAATAAGCCCATTGGCCTGGCCTCTCTTCCAATCAATATTTCTAATGGGCTATACTTTGTTACCCTGTTCGTTGTACAATTCATGGCTAGCTGTACTTCACTGAGTGCATCCTGCGAGGAACGTTCACCTATCTCTACCGCTGTCAACATACTCTTCATCGTGCTCATGACTCTTTCAACCTGTCCATTGGTCCTACTTGCACCTGTTGCTATCAAATGTAACTCTATTTTATGCATTGAACAGAACGAAATTTTGCACAAGAGAACCTCCTGCCTTGATCTGCTATGATACGGTTAGGTACCCCAAAAAGTGATATTGTTGATTTTACAGCCTTAATACAGTTTTCTGCATCTAAATGCAAAGTATTATATAGGTGAACAAATTTAGTAAATACGTCTATTTGTACTATGACATATTCCTTGGTATCATTTTTACCACTCAGCTTTCCACTAATATCAATGTGCACAGTATGCCAAGGTATCTCAACTTTCGGAATTGGATGCAATTCCATTTGAATTTTCCGTGGTGTGTTTTCTACAAACTTTCGTACATACCTGGACATATGCTCGAACCAATACTGCTCATAAGCCTTGTCTAACGTTTTCTGCCACCCCAACTGCATGATTGCTTCATGGACGTGATTTACTACAGACCACCTAAAGGCTCTTGGGATTACAGGGACAGCGTGTTTTTCCATTTCTCTGAATTTTCCGATACAGAATTCCTGCTCTTAGCTCATACGTCTTCGCTAAACTCTCCAGCAACTCTCCATCAATCAACTGGACTATAATTTCCCTTACACACGAATCACGCTGCTGCTCAGCTACAAGCCAGTTGTCTGTCACCTCTGTCAGGTCGATGCGGACTTCGGGTACTTTATTTGTTGCCTCACATTCAGTGACAATCGGATTTCTGGATAAAAAGTCCACGTGCGCCATGCGATTTCCCTTGCGGTACTCTACAGTGAAATCAAATGATTGCAAATATGCCCACCAACGGTGAACTCTCGGCGTTAGTTCTACTTTAGTACGACTTGCTTTCAATGAATTACAATCTGTAAATATTACAAACTTTCGACCGTGAAGGTAATGTCGGAAACTTTTTACAGCGTTGTATACTTCCAGGGCTTCTAATTCGTATGAATGATACCTCGATTCTGGGGGCGATGTACACTTGCTAAAGTATTCGACCACTCTAGGGTTACCGTCTATTGAGTGCGTGAGAATGGCACCATAGCCACTTTCACTTGCATCTGTATGCAGCTCTATGGGATATTGTGGATCAAAAATAATTAAAACCGGATCATGAGTTAGTACTAAGATGATCTTCTGACGTATTTCTTCATGCTCAGCTTTCCAAACGAAACTACTAATTTTGGAAGTCAACTGATATAACGGTTTCATCTGTTCAGAGAACTGTGGGACAAATTTACGGAAGTACGACGCTAGTCCTATAAATTGTCGCAACTGTGAAACATTCTTTGGTTGAGATAGTCCAGCCAGAGCATGTATTTTTCGCGTATTTGGTCCTTGACCAAGTAGCCAAGATATTCTATTTCAGTTTTCAGAAAAGAGCTTTTTTTTATATTAAATGAAAATCTTGCTTCCGATACACTACATCTATTGGAATCTGATAAAACC
The DNA here is from genome assembly GCF_043229965.1 of Drosophila suzukii. NCBI lineage: Eukaryota > Metazoa > Arthropoda > Insecta > Diptera > Drosophilidae > Drosophila > Drosophila suzukii. Next base: position 340,800 of record NW_027255938.1, on the reverse strand, counting down.
CACTAGCCATATCTAAACAAGAGAAGTATTTACCCCCACGCAGTCTGTTTACTTGATCTGATATTAGAGGCAAAGGATATTTGTCAGCCACTGTATTTGCATTTAGCTATCTATAATCTTTGTACAAACGATCACTGCCATCTTTCTAATTAACTAACAAAATTGGACTCGCGAATGGAGAATTACTTGGACGTATTACATTTGCCGCCAACATTTCTTTGATTTTATCTCTAACTAATTCTTTTTCATCTACGCCAAGTCGATATGGACGTCTCTGCACAGTCTTGTTGGCATCTAATAAACGAATTTCTAATTCTCCAGTCGTGACACGTCTGCTCGGTATTCCAATAATAAAATGTTCAGTGTATTAATCAAAAATGTTCTTCAATTTAGACTTATCATTATCACTTAAATCATAATTTTCATCAAATAGCTTATCATTATTTGTAATAGTTTCATCGGATATTGAATTAATTTGTTTAGTTTTAAAAATATTAAATTTATCAGCATCCATCGTTATGCCAAAGCCAAGTGCCAAGATTTCAGGACCAATCGTTATGTCATGTTTCAAATGCTCGTCCATAACTACATTAAACATGATATTTATTGCCCAACCAGAGTCTTTTTCTTGACACTCACTGCTCGATGCTAATAAGCTATCTACTGCCATATTTAGTTCATCGATAATGTTTTCAATATGGTATACAGATTTATATGCAGTCCCAAAATGTTTTGTTGATTCAACAGTAACTCCTTCGTCTGTTTGTTTAATATAGGTACCATAAACTCTTACGTTTAATTTAATGGCTCTATATTCTATCATGCAATGCTTTATAATTTCAATTATATTTTTTTGACAATACTGATGAAAATCTTTTAAATCAATAGTGTTTTGGACTTACTATTGATTCGATATGATTTTACAGGAAATACAGTTTGTGCGCTTAGAAGAATTATATTTTCATTATTTTTGACTTCTCTGGCTGATGCATTTTTATGCCTATCGGTCAATATGTGTTGACGTTCCCTTGATGCAAGATATTTGTCACCACAAGTAGGGCACAAAAGCTATAATTTTAAGTCCTTTATATTCACGCTAATCCTAGCTTTTTTTCTTGGTTGACTACTTCCTTACCCTCATCCATTCTCATCCGTTTGAGAGCATTTGATGATGTTGTGAGGTGATCGTCCAGATGATTTTGCCTTCTGTTTTGTGGTTGCCGTTTTTCAACATTCATTAAAATTTTCAATGCATTTTTAGGTCCATTACAATTTTGATAGTGCTCGTCAAATTCATAATTATGAACTAAGGTACAGCATAAGTCTTTTATTTTTGATTTACACATTAAAACCACGATGGCATTCCGAGGCTCTGAGCACTGAGCATAATGAGCTTCAAACTCACTCATCTCCACATTTTTGGTCCACATATCACAAGCAATAAATGACTCCGTTTTTAGGGTTTTAGTTTTAATTTTTTTATTCAAAAAATATATTTTTATATGTTGTAATGTTGTTACAAATTTTTACCCACACGTTAAAATGGTAAAAAGCACGGTTCGAATTATTAGGCGCGATTACAAGGACCGATGTGGATCTAATTATTTTATTAGAAAACAGTATTGAGGCATTTGTAGAACTGATCCTGAGCAATTTGAGTGGTGTCATTTTTATAGTCTAGAATGTTCACTTAACAGGTTGACATCTACAGGGAGTGCATACAGGCATGTTGTACTCCTACAACCAATCCGATTGGTTCTCGAATATAAGGAGCAGCCCAATACCCCAGTAGAATGGTTATTAGAAAAAAAACGAACACAAGGATTGATAACAAGTTATCAGGGGTGAACGTGGTGTAGGAGGGGTTAGGATGTGGGTAAATATCGAAGGTGTACAACTTTGACACAGGTTAAGGAAAGGCAATCTCTGTGTAAGCAAGATACGAATAAATGGTCAGTTAAGGTCGGACTAGCATTGGCATAAGAGGTCGCGATGCAACCATTCGAATTTCCTGAGCCTTAAGTTAAGAGTAGCTAATAAAAGCGGTTACGGAGGTTTTTTAGGCGGTTTTAAATGTATTTTGTATGAGTTGTTTTTAATTGCAAGCATATACTCATCCCATAATCAGTGTGTTTGGTATTCCACGGAATCCTCCCATTTAATTGCATTTCAAATATTGTGACCCCCCGTTGTCTTCTGAGAATGAGCAGGAGAAAGTGAACGTGCGTACCCACGAACCCGAATCTCACCACCTACCCTCGAGTCCTTGCTCATGATTGCTTGTGCGCGAAGGTGTGAAATTTTAATTTTGTGAGTTTTGTTCAAAATGTGCAGTTTTTATTTTAGAACAGAGAAAATTATACCATTAGAAAGAGCTTGAAAAATGATTTCCAATGATACCAAATTTTTTTTTTCTTAGTGAGGGGGTATACTTATTACGGTATCGGCGGTCATCATTGTTTTTTGCCTTTTTCAGTCGAGTAGTGGGAATATATATATATATTAAAGTCGCATCGCAACCATATTTTCCGTACTTTAGGACAGAAATAACAATAATAAAAGGCGAAGTTGTGTATCTTTAAGGTATGCGCTTTTAGGCCGCTGCGAGTAGTAAGGGATTTGGTTTCTGAGCACAACTCGCAATGATACCTTACCATTTCGATGTTTTTAAAAATAAACTGACTTTTCTATAAAAAATGTATCTAATATAGCATCTGAGGGACAATTTTTACGTTATATACACTAACTTTATTTTAACGCAACTGAAAGATTTATATAAATATAAAAAGAGATAGACACTGATATGTATTTCTGACTTTATTCTCAAGTATTGCATAGTTTGAATAAGTATTTTGGTACACATAATGAAGACATATTGTTATCTCATTTACTCCACATGAATTGATGGAAATATGTAGTTTTTGACAAGTATAAAAGACCATGTAATTTCGGTTTAAAGAATTAGTATACAACAGTTAGGTACTAGGGCAAAACGAATCCAATCTTACGCTGATCAAAAATGGTATGCATATAAATTAAAAGTAAATACCTTAAATGAAGTAAAGCCTGTGATTGGCTACACAAAAATTGAAAATCTATGTATTGGATTTGAGTATAAGATCACTGGATGTAAGCTGAAAAAGACAACAACAGTCTTAAATCAGTCTCAAAAAGAAATAGTTTTCCTTAAAAATGTACGCTCAACAGATAGAACTATTCTTGATGCAATTTGAAGGCATGTTTTTCGAGCAACACCTACAAAGGATGGAGTTCCTAAAAGCTACTTTGCAGGAGGAAAAAGAGTTGATCCATTCGAAGATTGGATTCCATTATAAACTTTGTCCCTGGACCGACGATGATGCCTCATCTGGACCAGACACATGTCAGTGTCATATGCTGCCTGCACTAAAAGAGGAAGGCCTTAGTCTGATGATTAAATATTATAAGTTAAACAAACGAATTACTCCAAAACCATAAATAAAACAAATTAATTTTACTTAATTATATATGTTTTTTATTTTTTTAAATGGTTCTTAAACACTTTTATTATTAATTTATCATTAAATAAATAGTCGTTTTTCTTGAATTTTTTTTTTTTAAAAATTTAGTGTTTTCTTTTTACTTTTAAAGAGACCGTACAGCATACAATAATGTCCGCAAGTGTTAGAAAAGTATGTTGTTGTTGTTGTTGCTTATTAAAAAAAAATGTATAAGCGTTAGATTATAAAAATTTTAAAAATTATTTTTTCTGGGGATATTGACCATATGAATCGAAAAATTCTGCTGACCTACGACTATCAAAATAAAATGCAATCCAATGAGTTCCAGGTTGATCTGAAGTGTCGGTATTCGCAATAATTAGTGCGGGATACTTTATAATAGTTTTTGGTAACCTATCCGAAGGAAAAACTCCTTTAAAAATAGATTTTGTCTTCGAATGCTTAGAAAGAAAATGTTCAATTTGTAAAGTATTCATTTTAAAAGAGCGTACGAATATTTCTATGCTTATCAATATCAATAATTGAATCGTATTCACAGTATACCAAGCAAGTAACTGCTTCAGCAAGTGGTTCCGAAAATCTTCCTTCGATTCTTATAGTACCTTGAGAGATTAAATTTGAACATATAGTTGAATTTGATTGATCAGCAGTTAAGTAAAAGGCTAATATAAAACTGTTTGAATCAAACATTTCCTTGGTAATTTGTAGTCCACGATCGTAATGTTTAATTCCACATGATCTAAAAAGCATATTATAACCTGTTGAGCTTTGAACCTTTTCAGCGTTCGAGTAATCGAACTCCAGAGCCTGGGAAGGAGCTTGAACTCCATTAACCAATAGGTTAAAGCGTTGAGTTTTAAAATGTTCAAATTGAAATGTGTCTAAGGCTCGGTTTTCTGAGTATTAGCGGTTTTTAACCATAAAAAAGGCCAGAAAATTTGGTATTTGACCAATAACTGCGTTGTCTATCGACAGTGTATTGTGGCCCGGATATGTTGTAAATGATTTGACTTCAACCTTCCTGATTGGGAACAGAGCATTTTTTGTTTGTTAAACATGATGATGAGCCAATAAAATGCTTGGGTTATTATCTTTAAATTTGATTGAAATTAATTCTTAAATCAACACTGTTAACAAGCAGTTTGGTTTGATTAAAAATATCTCCATGAACTTTTCCGAATTCCGATTCTTCCAAAATTTGGAAAATAACCTTGGGAGGCCAAGTGATTTTCAGAGGCGTCACTCCCATAGTTTAAAATTGTTTGCAAATTCGCTCTATAGTGATAATTATTATCACTTTGCGATACCAATATATTATTTAATTAAACTGACGAACTTCTAAATATTGAATGTAGAATATTGTTTACAACACGAACAGCGTTTCGTTCAATGCTGTTGTTATCATTTTTTTAAGTCGTAAATAAACACTTGAAAAATCTCGATACGTTTCACCATTTCCCAAGCAAACAAATTCGATTGAAGAGGCGCCGTCCAAAGAAGCAATTGGATTGTATGAGACTTCTTCAGTTCTTAGAATAGAACTTTGCGTGGGGTGTGCCGCAAACAAATCTAATTCACTTTTCATACATTCGATAAGCGTACTCATTTGCTTTAGAAAAAATATCTTTAATATTTAATTTTCATGTTGATTTTTTTTTTTATGTTGCGTTTGGGTATGTTTACGTTGTTGTTTAGGTGTATAATGAAGTCATTTTTTCCTGTTACCTAGTCTTTTATATCTTTTTCCACTTCCACTTGAAAAACGGGTAATTTTATCAATTGCTTTATTTGAAAGATTTTGTAAAGCAATTTTACTTTGTTCTTGAATTATATTTCTTAAAGGCTTTCTCCCAAATTCATTGAATACAGCCTTACCAGTATCAGCAGCTTGATTTTTTATAGCAGTTATGCCCGAAAGAAAAAGTGGATTTTATGTGGTAAGACTTCACCATGATGAGTATGGGTGTGCATTATTTATAGTCCTGACCTTCTCCTTCTTTTAAAGTGAAGAGTAACGAAAATCGGAACAGCTGAAGTTTCAAATGATACCTTATATCAATTGGAATCAGTAATTAGTATTAAGATTTCATTTGGTGACCATATGTCCAAGGGATAATATTCAATATTTTTAAATTCATTATTTTTTCCTTTCCATTGTAATGCAATACACGAAGGCATCGCGGTCTTTTCTACCCACTGACCTTGGTTTTATTTTGTCAGTGAAAATAAAAATCAATCCATTTTCAGGTATATTCGTTTATACCTAAATGTATCAGCACTTACAAGACTAACCAATTCGGTTTCTTGGTTAGGTGTATATATAATGTAATTATTCAAATATATATCTGTAATACCGACTTCCCCATCATCTTTCATGTTTTGGAATGTTTACAATGTTTGTAACTGCACACTTTATGTTGTCAGGAAAAACATTCATTGAGTCATTACTTAACAATGTGATAAAATTCTCATTTAAAAAACACAAATTTAATTTTTTATGGAAGTTAATGATACGAAATCCAATTTAATTTATTTTTACCAGCTTGTACAGGATTTTTTGTTCTAACCGATCGCATTAACCTTTCACGTCCTGATACATATTTAAAATATTGATAAAGTAAAGTTTACGTTTTAAATTTTTGTAGTTTTGCTTTTGGTTTACGTTGTAGTTCATTAAGCTTCACTTTGAGCACTGGCTTCTCTTATCCTATTTTCTTTTTATCTGTTCGACTATCTTAAAAGAGGTATCACTCACTTTTCGTTTATCTATAAACAACATTTTCTTTTTTATTTGAACTAAAATCCTCATCATCACTTTCAGGTGGTAAATCGGGAAACTCAAATTTTTCCGGACGTGAGTGATCGTACTTTTATGTTGATTTTGATGTGCTGGGTTTTATATCAATCCAATCAGTGGTTTAGGATTCATTTGTTTTGGTAGTAATAGGATTCGCTTTTTGTTCATTTTGAAAATTCCATGATTTATTACGTTTTTTATTTTGATAGTAACTTAATTCTTGACGAATTTTGATCCATTTATCGAAATCACTTATTTTGTTATTATTTAATATTGGTAAAAAATTTATATTTATTAATTCATTTCCTCTATCATTGTTTATCAATTTCTGATAGCTGTTAGGATGCATTAAAATTACTTTGCTTAAATTATGTTTATTCTTAATTGTTGGGGCGGGGTGGCTTGATCGATGAAATAGTTGAAGCCCCAAGATCGAATGGTACGCATAAAAATACGCGGGTACTTTTGGGTTTTTTACGCGACGTGCGTAGGTGTTTATTAGCACACTTGGAAACATGAACTGCTTAAGCCTAACTTAACTTAAGGGCTCCAGAGCAGAGCGGAGACTTAGGGGAGAGATGGAGAGGGAGAGCGGACGGCAGTGCGAGCGCGCGAGATGTAGAAATCTGGATAAAACTGCCGCTCGACACTGCCTCCTGAAATTAAACGCCATTTTGCCGTGAACATTCTCCCCCCCTTCCGAGGACACCCGTAGCAAGAACCTCAGGATAGTAGGCTCAGGAATATGTTGGAAGTATAGATCGGTCGTCCGTATGTAGGAGAGTGTGGTGGGCCTTTCCACACTTGTGGCAGTGATGACCACTGCGGCAGGAGTCCTTGGAATGATTGTGAGCCAAGCACTTGGAGCAGTACTTCTGGATATGTACTTCCTGAAGCCGATTCTGGGAGCTTAGCCGTAGAAAGTGGTGGCACTTCTGTAGAGGATGGATATTTTGGCAGACTCGGCATTGGTAGGATTTAATACCTCGAGTACGTCTGCCATCCAAGGCGGGGTATGGAACCCAATATTCGGATGGAGTATTCTTAGGAGGGACTTTTTGTACGGAAACTTGCGTTGAATAGGACGAAATGATGTGTGGAACTGAGGCGGATACTGGCCTTGGAGGGTCGGATGGAATCGTCGGAGTAGTAGGGCCGCTGTTTCGATGCAGCAATGTGTGATGCCGATCTTGGCAAGTGAGACAGTTGTGAGCGCTTGTGCAATCCCGGAATTGATGGCTGCTTGCAAAGCAATTGGAGCACAACTTCCTTTGAATATAGGCTAGGCGATCGTCTACCGTCATCTGTAGGAAGCGTGGACATATACGCACGGGGTGGTTCTTCTTGGAACACAGATCGCAGCCCTTGGGTATCGGAACTAACCTTGCGTTGAAGGAATTTATTTTTGGAAATTCTGCCACTCGATTTGTGTCTTTGGACTGGACGTGGTGGAAATTGGCAGATCGGAAGCTATCGACGACCTAAAGAGTTCGATGGCGCTCTGTCAAATAGGAACCAAGCTCAAGCCACGTTGGAATTTCGGTTTTATTTTGGATGGATTGCTCCCATAATGAGAGAGTGAGCTTTGGTAGTTTTGTCGAGCACATATAAACCAGGATAGGGTCCCAATTCTCAATATTAACACCGGGACTCCTTTAAAATATTCAACCTTTTCGAAATTGGGCTTGGCACTCTCCTCCCATAACACCAAATAATTCGATCTATTGAAATATATAAAAAGATCATTCTTTTTGGTGATTCGATTTTCTAAAAAGGTTGTTTTTCCCGATCCTGAGGGTCCACAAATAAGCGTTGTAAAAGGATGTATAAATTGTGTAAACATTTTTTTATTAAACAAATTTATTTTTTCCGGAATGAATTTTAATATGTTATATTATTACTAATTGCTAGTATTGTAGTATGCACATATGTATATTGAATATCTACTGTACCAAGAGTACTTGAAGCAAACACACTGTAACATTTTGTTGCAGTGTTTACATAAACAAAGGCCCGGTCAAAAACCTAAGAGGCCGAGAAATGAGTCGATCGGCGCGCTTACAGAAAGTGCAAGTGTCAGCATTCTGTTACACACGCTGGCCGCTCAACCGAACTCAAACACATGCATATACCCTCGTACTCCAGCTAAAGAGAGCATAATTAAATACACATGATATATATGAGATATACATAGCCGTCTCTCTGCCGTCCAACTGTGGGCAGCGCAGCTACGAGACTTAGGCTTACTTAGAACCTAAGGAAAAATGTAAAATCAGAAACAACTGGACGTTGGTAGCGGCACCTTTTCTGCTCCAAACCTAAACAAAAGATTATGTAATGAACAACGTTCACAGTGGCAGCTAGAAAAACTTTCTATGCAACGCACGCTCTTATGTTTCGGCTGCGCTCGTCGGCTTGAGGGGATGGTTTAGGGGTGTTGCACCGAAAATGCCTTAATGCTGTCAACTAATCTTAAAATTAGCGTGATAACGAAACTACGAACTGACATCTGACATGCACACACACATTCAAACCAGACCACTTTTGTTGTTGCGGTCAATGCCCACCCTACGTGTGACCGTTACTTCCTGGGGAAGACCTCTTCCCACGGCCCCTTCCACATTCCTACCGGTGTTGCCCCAGCCTGAGGTCAACTACAAAATCTCTTAGAAAATCATTATAATTTATTTCCTAACTCTAAAATGAAACATTAAACACAGAAGCATTAGAATAGATGAACAAATAAATCTTAGAACATAAACAGGACGTTAAATGGAAAAAAAAAAATACTATAAAATTTTTAATTAAACAATATCTTAAAGCTTTAATTGCGCCCTGGATTGCATTCGCAAATCGTAATCTCTAAAATTTGTCGCGGATCGACTGCAGTCAGCACTGCCAAAAGAACCTACACGCAGAATATATATAAGCAAATTAAATCAAAACAACAAAAGTGGTGGTAAGGATAAAAAGGGAGGGAAGCTAGCGGGCGACTACGTTCTTATCTTCATTTCATATATTTCTCGCGTTTGTTTGCGACGGTGCGCTCTAGTTTGCCCTGCGGGGGAGTTTTGCGAATATTTATTGTTTAAATTAAATGAAGGTTTAACTCACACAAAGTTGCTGGCGCATCCTCCGATGAAAGCGCATCCAAATAGGCTGCCGCATCTGTGAATATATTAGAAAATATCGCCCTCCTAACAAGCCTCGCGCATAATCTTTGTTGTTACTTAATTTTTATGTTTGTTTTGTTCGTCTACGTGACCGACTGTTTGTGTTTCTTGAAGTTTTTGGACTTAGGTAAAAATAATGATAATAAAAATAAAGGGAACTTAACTAATTATGTTGACATTCTTTAGGTGGTCGGGAATATTAATTGGTGGATTTCAGAGTTTTGGGATTCTCTTTGGTGGATTGGCGCTTAGAAGCGCCGTGGTTTGTTTGCGCCAACTCTTGGGTGTGGTTGCCGCAATCCAGGCCCGCCGCTGTGGTAGTGCTACCCTCTTTGGAAGTACTCGTCGCGGTGCTCTGAGATCGCTCTTCCGCGTCGCTGTCGCTTGCTGCTGCGCCACAAAGTCAAAGTTAAACCCAAACTGGGAGGAAATGCATAACTCACCCTTTGAGCCACTGCTGTTGCAAGGGCTTGAAACCCTCCTCACGGGACCACTTGAAATTACACTTGGAGTCTCACTTGCTATGAGCGGCTGACGCCAGCGGGCCGCCTTTTATACCCCCGCAAGACGCCACCAAACCGTGATTCCACCACTCCGCCGTTCAGCCACAGAGAGGCTTGAAAATCTTTTCTCTCCTTGTTCTGGATCAGTCTCTCCTAGCAACCTACACAGCCACAGTTTTTCCGGACCTACTGGGAGGGCAGCACGTTGCCTTGTTTCTCCCAGATGTTCTTAAGAGACATGTTGCTAAGCATCCGCAAAACATTGTTGCTAAGCATTCAAAGGTGCTGGTCTAGGCTATCCGAAACCCAGATACATTACTTGGTACACGCGAGCTTACAATTACTAAAAGAAAAACAAAGATTTTTCACTCTACATGGCGACCGTGACAAGTGTTCACATGTAACCCCAAAACAACAACAAAAATCAATTCAAGGATTATAAACTGCAACCAACGAAAATGAGGAAAAATTTCATAAGTAGTTGCGGGAAGCAGCCTACGTGTACGAGGGGCAGTCCGCCAATTGTACCAATGCTATAGAAGACGTCTTTCTCCGAATAATCAACAAGTGTGAGAGGCAATCTGCCCCTTACGCCAACGCGGGAAACTTGCAAGGATATTCAAAAATCAAAAGTCTGAGTAGAGTGCGAGTAATGGGCAAACGCGGAGGACAGAAAAATAAGATCACTAAAAGAATAGCTCACAGAAAGTGGCTATTATATACAAATACGCCGCCCACATGGGCAACAGCAGAAAAATTAGCTGCTGAGCTTTATTTTCTAAAAAAATGACTCCATCAAAGAGAGCCAAGTACCGCAACTCACTCAGCTAATATTAAAGTTATAAACGAAATAGTAACTAGTAAACCACCATCTCCAAAGTCTTTGCCGAAGAAACCTAACGTCTGCCCGAACGACTGCCCTGGACCACTAGAAGCTGCAGCATGCAAATACACATGCATGAAGAAGCCCAGTGCGAAGACCGGCACCGGCCCCGCCTGAACCAATAGGCCACGGACATCAGTAGCAGCCAACAGCGTGAGGGACTCCCCGTCCCTTTCGCCTACGAAGGAGCGTCAGCGTAGCCAAACCGGCGAGAACCAGCTGACGCGGAAGAGATCTGATGCAGCAATTAAAATAATTCCAATATACATACGAGTATATATGATAAGAATTGTAAAAATAGTGTAGCCCGTAAAGCTTATGGTTTGTCTTCAAACCAAGGTAAGTCCTGCACTTAAGTTAAACACAGAACTTGGATGTTTAGATTTTAATATATATTTTGTACTTTGTTATAATTAAGTTATTGTTCAGAATTGAGATCTTGTTTCTTAGTTGGCTTTTTAGCGTGGTTTTTCAAGGAGTGTGCATAGAGATGTTTTTTGATACCAATCTCTTCTGAGGAGTTTTAAGCGATGACAGATGACAGAAAACATGATCGCCACAGTACTCCCCCTAGCCTTCATGATGTAAAACGAACAGGGAGTCTAATTGTACGACGAGGTCTTGAAGATTGGTTAACAGCAGGGGTCGTTACGGTGTCTTCGATCCTGTTGCTGAGGTCACTGTATGGATTTGGGGGTGAAATAATTGGCTGTTGAGTTTCAATGAAGGCGGGCTCTATAGACACCTTAATGCATCGAGTGCCGGTGTTTATGGTGAAGTATTTGCATTGCTTTTCTTTCACTTCAAAAGGTCCATCGTAAGGCGGTTGAAGGGATCCACAAACGGTGTCGTTGCGTAGGAAGACGTGAGTTGCCTGTTTCAGCTCTTTAAAAACAAATGGCTTGGAGGAGTCGTGATGTGCCGTCTGGATGGACCGTATTTCTCGCATGATTTCCTCCAGTTCCTTTGCGAAGTCAGTTTGCGTTTGGAAATGGGACTTATGATGAAAAAATTCTCCAGGAAGGGGAAGGGTTATTCCGTACACAAGTTGTGCTGATGTTGTTTGGATGTCTAGCTTGAATGCTATACGCAACCCGAGCAGGATCAGTGGAAGTTTTTGTGGCCAATTTACACGATTTTTTGCACACAATGGCTGCTTTTAGTGTTCTGTACCAGCGTTCGATTATTCCGTTCTCTTGCGGGTGATATGCTGTTGTGCGAAGGTGGTCTATTCCTAGCAGTCGTGACAATTCATGGAACAATCGGGACTCAAACTGTCTGCCTTGATCCGTTGTGATGCGAGCTGGAACTCCAAATCTTGAGATCCACGAGCCGATGAGTGCAGAGGCTACCGTGTTGGCGTGCATGTCCTCGATTGCGATGGCTTCTGGCCAACGTGTATAACGGTCAATGATTGTTAAACAGTATCTATATTGAGCTGATTTTGGTAATGGATACCGATCTGGGGTGGTTTGAGCATTGAGAGCTCGGTAGTCGCCGCATGGACGCCATTCACCAGTAGCCTTACGGACCATGTGTAACGGGGACAACTAACTTCGAGTTTTTAAGATCAACCAGGAGATTAAAGTGCTGCAAGAAGTCTGAGCCAATGATTAATATTTTCGTATCGGCTATAGTAAAAACCCACGTGAAAAGGCGGCGCAAGACGACATCCAGCGTAAGGCGGGTGGTACCATAAGTATGGATTGCTGTTCCATTGGCTGCGAATAGTGTATGGTTATTATTAGCTTTGATGTCTCGATTAATTGTTTCTGGTGGTATAACAGATACGTCAGCTCCAGTGTCGATGAGAAAACTTTTACCCGATCTGGAGTCCGGAACGAAGAGACGGTTGGAGAATGAAATTCTGCAGATATTTACTTTGAACAATGGGTAGCTAGACTTAGGTCATTTTTCCAAAGGCTTGAAATGCATGCCGGTATAAACTAAAGAAGCCAACTCAAAATGGCACCGTGGGAGAATATCTTTGAACATGTATCAATAGATAATTTTAAACAAATGGGCAACAAGATATTGAATACCTTAAGAGTAGCGCTACACAACCCGGTGACCCTTATAGAAAAACAAGACGAGAAAGAAGCAATACTGTCTAAATTCCATGATGATCCAATACATGGAGGTCATACTGGCACTACAAAAACCTTGGCCAAGGTCAAAAGATATTATTTTTGGAAAGGTCTGACTCGAGATATTACTGAATACATATATAAAATAACTAAGCACAATAAGACTCCATTGATTATAACTGATACGCCTATACATGCCTTCGACAAAGTGATAGTGGGCACTATTGGTCCACTACCAAAATCAGAAAATGGCAATGAGTATGCAGTCACTCTAATATGTGACCTGACTAAATATATAGTTGCCATACCAGTACCAAATAAAAACGCAAACACTGTCGCTAAAGCAATTTTTGAATCATTTATTCTGAAGTACGGTCCATTGAAGACGTTCATTACGGACATGGGTACAGAACATAAGAATTCAATTATAAATGACTTGTGCAAATACCTAAAAATTGAAAATATAACATCTACAGCACACCACCACCAGACAGTAGGAACAATAGAACGAAGTCATAGAACATACATACGCTCATATATATCGGTTGATAAAACTGATTGGGACGTATGGCTTCAATATTTCGTTTTTTGTTTAAACACGAACCCTTCAATGGCACATAACTATTGTCCATACGAGCTATTATTTGGTAAAACAAATAATTTAAAAAAATAAAAAAAAATTTTAAAACAAATATAAAACCCATCTATAACATAGACGACTATGCCAAGGAAAGTAAATATAGATTAGAAGTAGCATACAATACAGCTAGAATAATAATAGAAAAAAATAAGGAAAATAATGAGATACTATATGATCAGAAAATAAACAACATAGATATATCAGTAGGTGATCAAGTCTTTTTAAGAAATGAAACAGGTCATAAGTTAGATTATCAACATACCGGTCCGTATAAAGTAACGGAAATAGGAGAAAGAAATAACATTATAATAACGAATTATAAGAACTATAAACAAACAGTTCATAAGGATAGATTAAAAACATTTATTTCATAATTGCATTTAGCTTGGCCATGCTTAGAAATACTTCTTCTTTAAATACGAATATTTTTCCCAATTCCATTCTCTTTGTGACTAAAAAAAAAAATTAAGAAAACAATGATTTAAAAAAAAAAATAATTATTCCCTTAAGTAAAATATACTAATAAAATAACTTCATAATATTACGTTTATTTTTCAAGAGGAGAAAGATGTAGTATGCACATATATTGAATATCTTCTGTACCAAGAGTACTTGAAGCAAACAGTCTGTAACACTTTAACACAGTGTTTACATAAACATAGGCCCGAACTCAAGTACATGCATATACCCTCGCGCTCCAGCTAAAGAGAGCATAATTAAATACACATGATATATATAAGATATACACAGCCGTCTCTCTGCCGTCCAACTGTGGGCAGCGCAGCTACGAGACTTAGGCTTACTTAGAACCTAAGGAAAAATGTAAAATCAGAAACAACTGGACGTTGGTAGCGGCACCTTTGCTGCTCCAAACCTTAATAAAAGTTTATGAAATTAACAACGTTCACAGTGGCAGCTGGAAAAACTTTCTATGCAACGCACGCTCTTATGTTTCGGCTGCGCTCGTCGGCTTGAGGGGATGGTTTAGGGGTGTTGCACCGAAAATGCCTTAATGTTGTCAACTTATCAAAAATCAAAATTTGCCCCACAGATACACATAGACATGCACTGTACGACACAACTACAACCGGAGATAACGAAACTACGAACTGACATCCGACATGCAAACACACATTCAAACCAAACCACTGTTGTTGTTGTGGTCAATGCCCACCCTACCTGTGGCCGTTACTTCCTGGGGAAGACCTCTTCCCACGGCCCCTCCCACAATCCTACTGGTGCTTCCCAGCCCGAGTTCAACTACAAAATCTATTAAAAAATCATTTTAATTTATTTCCTAACTCTAAAATGAAACATTAAACATAGAAACATTAGAATAGATGAACAAATAAATCTTAGAGCATAAGCAGGACGTTAAATGGAAAAAAAAACAATATAACATTTAATTAAACAATATCTTAAAGCTTTAATTGCGCCCTGGATTGCATTCGCAAATCGTAATCTCTAAAATTTGTCGCGCAGCGACTGCCGTCAGCGCTGCCAAAAGAACCTACACGCAGAATATATAAAAGCAAATTAAATCAAAACAACAATAGCATTTGTGGATCTGATAGAAAAAAAAACTACAAACACAAAAATCTCTCGGCAACGGCCGGGATGTGATAACAGGCGCGCATGCGCGACCACTAGCGAACTCTGACGCCGCTTCTTTTGCGCCCAAGTGGTGGTAAGGATAAAAAGGGAGGGAAGCTAGCGGGCGCCTACGTATAAATATCCTCTTTTCATATATTTCTCGCGTTTGTTTGCGACGGTGCGCTCTAGTTTGCACTGCGGGGGAGTTTTGCGAATATTTCGCCGTTCGCGTTTATGTGTTTAAATTAAATGAAGGTTAAAGCGCATCCAAAGAGGCTGCCGCATCTGTGAATATATTAGAAAATATCGCCCTCCTAACAAGCCTCGCGCATAATCTTTGTTGTTACTTAATTTTTATGTTTGTTTTGTTCGTCTACGTGACCGACTGTTTGTGTTTCTTGAAGTTTTTGGACTTAGGTAAAAATAATGATAATAAAAATAAAGGGAACTTAACTAATTATGTTGACATTCTTTAGGTGGTCGGGAATATTAATTGGTGGATTTCAGAGTTTTGGGAATCTCTTTGGTGGATTGGCGCTTAGAAGCGCCGTGGTTTGTTTGCGCCAACTCTTGGGTGTGGTTGCCGCAATCCAGGCCCGCCGCTGTGGTAGTGCTACCCTCTTTGGAAAAATTCCTCGCGGTGCTCTGAGATCGCTCTTCCGCGTCGCTGTCGCTTGCTGCTGCGCCACAAAGTCAAAGTTAAACCCAAACTGGGAGGAAATGCATAACTCACCCTTTGAGCCACTGCTGTTGCAAGGGCTTGAAACCCTCCTCACGGGACTAAGTTTAAAATATCTAAGCTGCAAAAGGTGCAAAATAGCATCGAAGAACCACATACTTTTCCACTTTCACCCACTTGAAATTACACTTGGAGTCTCACTTGCTATGAGCAACTGACGCCAGCGGGCCGCCTTTTATACCCCCGCAAGACGCCACCAAACCGCAATTCCACCACTCCGCCGTTCAGCCACAGAGAAGCCCGAAAATCTTTTATTTATTTATTTTATTTCGCCAACGGAATGCCTTTACTGGCTACTTGTACAATTCAACAACTTATCTTACGTACTAAAATTTACAAAATAATTGAGAAGTAGTCCAATTGCATATCAATTGGAAGTGCGTTAGACTTATATAAGGCCCTATAGAGAGGCTCATTTTTGGAATAATTTGACCGCCGCAGCTCGAGAAAAAAGGGATCAAAATTCCGAAGTTGTCTAGACGGGGCGTGAAAACCAACTTTCGATAGTAGTTCTGGACAGTCGATACTACCATCCACCAAATCAGAGATGCAGCAAATGGCGAGGATACTTCTACGATGCTCAAGGGATGGTAGGTGAACAAGCCTACATTGCTGGTGGTATGAAGGGGTAGGGTCTACAAGCCTTAGCGGCAAAAAAGCGAATTTCAAAAACTGTTTCTGTAGACGTTCTATTCTGTTTCCATGAGTGGTAGTGAAGGGATTCCAAATAAGAGACGCATATTCTAGTTTAGATCGGACAAATGTAAAATAAAGCGCAAGTCTGGTGTAGGGATCCGAGAATAGTGATGCGTTCCGTTTCACAAATCCAAACATAGCATAGGCCCTGGGCATGATGTAATCGAAGTGTGCTGCAAACTTAAATTTCGAGTCAAACAACACTCCTAGATCTAAGGATTCCTGCCGCAGTTGTAGAGGTTGACCATTGACATTATAAGATGTGACGAAATTATATACGGATTTACTGTAAATGACATAGAAGCACTTGCTTATGTTAAGAAGAAGCAAATTTCGGATACACCAAGAGCTCAAGGAATCTAAGTCATGTTGAACCAATTGTAAGTCTGTCACTAATTTAATAGACTTAAAAATGTTTAAATCATCTGCATACAGGAGACACTCTGAAGATAGACAGAACCTCACAACATTAATGAAAATGATGAAAAGCAGAGGTCCCATAGCCCTCCCCTGAGGGAGGCCAGAGGTTGTCAAATAGGAATCCGAGAATTTTCCATTAATATTAACTCTATAAAGACGATGGTGTAAATATGATTTTATCCAATTTGGTAATGCCGAATGTATACCCAGCGGGCCAGTTTTGCCAGTAGGGCACTGTGGGTAACTTTTTCAAAGGCTTTCGCAAAATCAGTGTAAATAGCATCAACCTGAGATCGCATATCAAAGGCATGAATGCAATAGTTGCTGACAACGGCAAGATTAGTCGTAGTTGACCGACCTGCAACAAAACCATGCTGAGAAGTGCTTATATATGTTTTTACAAGAAATGATAATTTATGGGCAACAATGCGTTCGAAGAGTTTAGCGATATAACTGATCTTTGCCACGTAATTCTTCGGCGCTGATTTTAAAATTGGAGTCACGGATGCGACCTTCCATCTGTCCGCAAAGTGTCTGCTAGAAAGTGATTTATCAAACAGAATTTTTAGTGGAACGCATAGCACCTCTATACAATGTTTCAGAAAGTATGCCGGAATCCCATTACAGTCCGGAGTGTAAGAATCATCCACGTCTTCCACAGCCCTATGAATATTCTCTTCTAGCACGGTTAAACTACCTAAATTCAATAGAGGAGTGATTGCATTAAAGGTTTAAAAATCATTCCAGGTTTCTGTTGGCTCAAAATTAGCTTTAAAATAAGAAGCAAGGGGATTTGCAGTTTCTGTATTTGAATGGGAAGATAAATTCCCTAGGAACATAGCAGATGGAACTGAAGAAGCGTTCTTCTTTGAATTGATGAATCGCCAAAAAGAGTTGGGATTACTTTTTAGGCCGTTCTCAACACTCGCTATTTACTGATTGTAAAGAAATTTATTCAGAAATTCAAATTCTCGTTTGTGCTGCAAGTGTCTATTCCAATCACCAGGATCCTTTGTAACTAAAAACCTTTAATAGAATTTATTCCGAAGATTTTTAAGCTTTTTCAAACATTTCGTATACCATGGCAACTTAAACGAATTGTGGACCCTTTCTCGAGCATTGTTCTTAATGATGTTTAAAATAACAAATAAAAAAGTGTCATAATACGACTCCAAACTGACATGTGATTAAACTGACTCCCAGTTAAGGGCAGAGATCTCATTTCTGATGGCACAAACTGGTTTCATTGAAAATAAATCTAGGTGAATATTCAGCTGAATGCGCAAAACTGTAAATACTAAGTCTAAAATTTTATGTAAGTTATTGAATTAAGCCCATACTGAAAATATCATCGATGAAAAGAATCTCGTGTGGTTGATGTATGTTGCTTGGCAGTGAAGAGTGATGCTCCGGATCCTGAGACCAAACGAGGGATGATAGATTATAGTCTCCAATCACACAGATATGTTGATGGTCCTGCAGATTATTGTAGATGTCGGTAATGTTTTCCCGATGAGCCTTGTAAAGTTTATATGAACCATTCTGTTTGCAGCGTTTCCGATTCTCCAATTATCGACACCGCAACTTGATCAAGAAGGGTATCTTCAACGAGAAGTCCAATTGACAAGCAGCGCAAATTGCAGCGAACAGCAACAATTACACCACCCCGTCTAGCACAGTGGGTTTTCGTGCTATCTCTGTCTTTGCGGAACACATGGTACAAATTGGAGTCGAAGAATTCATTTGAGTAAAAGTTTATGTTGAGCCAAGTTTCAACTAAAACTATAACGTCAGATCACCTTCAGCGCCAGATCGCCTTCAGTAATGTAGTGTTTTTAATACGAATTTTTTTATGCAGACTAGGATCGATGCATTCCCTAAGTTTGCTAGATACTTTTAGTAAAGAGCAACTATTTCTTAAGAACGATGGCAATGTCGCCGTTAACAGAGCATATCTATCCAAGTTGAGGAGAGATGGACAATGTTGTTGCTGATGCTGCCATCGGGAAGAGCCACACAAAGTAGTCGATGAGAAATTCAAGCAATTTCGTAGCGTCAGAGAGGAGCGCGGTAATAAGGAAATGATACTGTGATCACGAGTATCACTCAAAGCAAATTTTGAAAGCTCCAGCCGTTGGGTTTTTGTGAGCATTAGACGAACGTAACACAATTCAGACAACGACAACTCCAGCTGACGTTGTTGTTGGTTCAATTGTGATAAGCGCACAACTCCGACGAGTGCGCTTAGAGCAGGAATCTTGATGAAGTATGACGAGAGCGGCTCTCCAAAGAGCGTTTGACGATCGTCGTGCGAAACAGACAGCTCAAGCTGATGTTGTTGTTGCTTTGATTGTGATGCATGCACATCCCCAGGAATCGCGCTTAGAGGGAGAAGCGTGATTGAATATGATGAGAGCGCCTCATCAATCAGCGTTTGAAGAATGTCGCGCAAAACAGACAACGACAACTCCAGCTGACGTTGTTGTTTGTTTGACGGTGATGAGCGCACAACTCCGAAGAGCGCGCTTAGAGCGGGAATCTTGATGAAATATGATGAGAGCAGCTTAATGCTTAAGAGTGCACTGGGAGCGGCATATGAGTGAGTATGTTAGCAGCTAGCGATATCGAAACCAGCGGACGTTGACATTGCGAATAAGTAGCATGAAGATGAGGAAGAGGATCATAAAAATTTGCCGTAGTCAAATCGGCACCAGAGGCGCCGATTATTGGGGGTTTTTTGAGTCCGATGTATGATGATTGTGCAAATCCAGAACGCTCCCATCAACAATCGGTCTATCCCTGTGGATGAATCGACTGATCTTGATTGGATTGGGCCAGAACGCATAACTAAACACAGTCCGAAAGTGCTGCTCAGGTATTCCTAATTTAAAATTGACGAACTCCAGTGTAGCAACATCTACACCATTTTTGACTAAAGGCTTGCAAATTATGGTGGCGGTATCCACACCTAGCTTATTTGCAACATATTCACACACAGAATCAGATTTTACGTGCGCTCTGAATCTACCAATTCGAAGGAATTTATTGCTCGGCACAACTTCGAGTAGTTCACAATTAGGAGCTTGACCAACTATTTGCCTCTTGTTCCTGTTATTCTTTGCATGGTTCCTGGCGGCAGTAGAAACTGGTGCGGGGGGTATCAGGTCTGCATGGTTGGCTTGACGACCAATTGCAGAAGCTGGAGCCAATGGTTTCACCATATTTTTACGCTGACTGACATTGCTATTGTCAGTGGTAAAATTGGGAAAAGAATTCAGAAACTTTGAGTTTAAATCCATGTATAGACTCTTCAGGTCATGAAGTTCTTCCATTACTTCATCGATTTTGGAGTATGAATCATTACTCACAACACAGCGATCACACTGTCAGAGTAGATTCGGCATATTTGTTAATAATCTAATAGCATCCTCCGGGAGATCAACACATGCAGTGTGAAAAGTACGACGACAAAGCGATGGGCAACGAACCGCCTCAAAAGCGAGAAGCTGCGCTTCTGTAACTTCAGCTTTGCACTCGGAGCGCGAATAAGAATTCATAGCGAAAAGAAAACACGTCTGACTACAACGAATGCTAATCAGAGACTTTTCTCTCCTTGTACTCGCTCAGTCTCTCCCAGCAACACACACAGCCACAGTTTTTCGGGACCTACTAGGAGGGCAGCACGTTGCCTTGTTTTTCCCAGATGTTCTTAAGAGACATGTTGCTAAGCATCCGCAAAACATTGTTGCTAAGCATTTAAAGGTGCTGGTCTAGGCTATCCGAAACCCAACTACATTACTGGTACACGCGAGCTTACAATTACTAAAACAAAAACAAAGATTTTTCACTCTACATGGCGACCGTGACAAGTGTTCACATGTAACCCAAAACAACAACAAAAATCAATTCAAGGATTATAAACTGCATCCAACGAAAATGAGGAAAAATTTCATAAGTAGTTGCGGCAAGCATCCTACGTGTACGAGGGGCAGTCCGCCCATTGTACCAATGCTATAGAAGACGTCTTTCTCCGAATCATCAACAAGTGTGAGAGGCAATCCGCCCCTTACGCCAACGCGGGAAACTTGCAAGGATATTCAAAAATCAAAAGTCTGAGTAGAGTGCGAGTAATGGGCAAACGCGGAGGACAGAAAAATAAGATCACTAAAAGAATAGCTCACAGTAAGTGGCTATTATATACAAATACGCCGCCCACATGGGCAACAGCAGAAAAATTAGCTGCTGAGCTTTATTTTCTAAAAAAATGACTCCATCAAAGAGAGCCAAGTACCGCAACTCACTCAGCTAATATTAAAGTTATAAACGAAATAGTAACTAGTAAACCACCATCTCCAAAGTCTTTGCCGAAGAAACCTAACGTCTGCCCGAACGACTGCCCTGGACCACTAGAAGCTGCAGCATGCAAATACACATGCATGAAAAAGCCCAGTGCGAAGACCGGCACCGGCCCCGCCTGAACCAATAGGCCACGGACATCAGTAGCAGCCAACAGCGTGAGGGACTCCCCGTCCCTTTCGCCTACGAAGGAGCGTCAGCGTAGCCAAACCGGCGAGAACCAGCAATTAAAATAATTCCAATATACACACGAGTATATATGATAAGAATTGTAAAAAAAGTGTAGCCCGTAAAGCTTATGGGCCGCATGGACGCCATTCACCAGTAGCCTTACGGACCATGTGTAACGGGGACAACTATCTTCGAGTTTTTAAGATCAACCAGGAGATTAAAGTGCTGCAAGAAGTCTGAGCCAATGATTAATATTTTCGTATCGGCTATAGTAAAAACCCACGTGAAAAGGCGGCGCAAGACGACATCCAGCGTAAGGCGGGTGGTACCATAAGTATGGATTGCTGTTCCATTGGCTGCGAATAGTGTATGGTTATTATTAGCTTTGATGTCTCGATTAATTGTTTCTGGTGGTATAACAGATACGTCAGCTCCAGTGTCGATGAGAAAACTTTTACCCGATTTGGAGTCCGGAACGAAGAGACGGTTGGAGAATGAAATTCTGCAGATATTTACTTTGAACAATGGGTAGCTACACTTAGGTCATTTTTACAAAGGCTTGAAATGCATGCCGGTATAAACTAAAGAAGCCAACTCAAAATGGCACCGTGGGAGAATATCTTTGAACATGTATCAATAGATAATTTTAAACAAATGGGCAACAAGATATTGAATACCTTAAGAGTAGCGATACTCAACCCGGTGACCCTTATAGAAAAACAAGACGAGAAAGAAGCAATACTGTCTAAATTCCATGATGATCCCAATACATGGAGGTCATACTGGCACTACAAAAACCTTGGCCAAGGTCAAAAGATATTATTTTTGGAAAGGTCTGACTCGAGATATTACTGAATACATATATAAAATAACTAAGCACAATAAGACTCCATTGATAATAACTGATACGCCTATACATGCCTTCGACAAAGTGATAGTGGGCACTATTGGTCCACTACCAAAATCAGAAAATGGCAATGAGTATGCAGTCACTCTAATATGTGACCTGACTAAATATTTAGTTGCCATACCAGTTCCAAATAAAAACGCGAACACTGTCGCTAAAGCAATTTTTGAATCATTTATTCTGAAGTACGGTCCATTGAAGACGTTCATGACGGACATGGGTACAGAACATAAGAATTCAATTATAAATGACTTGTGCAAATACCTAAAAATTGAAAATATAACATCTACAGCACACCACCACCAGACAGTAGGAACAATAGAACGAAGTCATAGAACATACATACGCTCATATATATCGGTTGATAAAACTGATTGGGACGTATGGCTTCAATATTTCGTTTTTTGTTTAAACACGAACCCTTCAATGGCACATAACTATTGTCCATACGAGCTATTATTTGGTAAAACAAATAATTTACCAAAACAATTTAATAGTATAGAAAATATAAAACCCATCTATAGCATAGATGACTATGCCAAGGAAAGTAAATATAGATTAGAAGTAGCATACAAAACAGCTAGAATAATAATAGAAAAAAATAAGGAAAATAATGAGATACTATATGATCAGAAAATAAACAACATAGATATATCAGTAGGTGATCAAGTCTTTTTAAGAAATGAAACAGGTCATAAGTTAGATTATCAACATACCGGTCCGTATAAAGTAACGGAAATAGGAGAAAGAAATAACATTATAGTAACGAATTATAAGAACTATAAACAAACAGTTCATAAGGATAGATTAAAAACATTTATTTCATAATTGCATTTAGCATGGCCATGCTTAGAAATACTTCTTCTTTAAATACGAATATTTTTCCCAATTCCATTCTCTTTGTAACTAAAAAAAAAAAATTAAGAAAACAATGATTTAAAAAAAAAAATAATTATTCCCTTAAGTAAAATATACTAATAAAATAACTTCATAATATTACGTTATTTTTCAAAAGGAGGGAGATGTAGTATGCACATATATTGAATATCTTCTGTACCAAGAGTACTTGAAGCAAACAGTCTGTAACACTTTAACACAGTGTTTACATAAACATAGGCCGGGTCAAAAACCTAAGTGGCCGAAACATGAGTTTTCTCACAGAAAGTGCAAGTGTCAGCATTCTGTTACACACGCCGGCCGCTCAACCGAACTCAAGTACATGCATATACCCTCGCGCTCCAGCTAAAGAGAGCATAATTAAATACACATGATATATATAAGATATACATAGCCGTCTCTCTGCCGTCCAACTGTGGGCAGCGCAGCTACGAGACTTAGGCTTACTTAGAACCTAAGGAAAAATGTAAAATCAGAAACAACTGGACGTTGGTAGCGGCACCTTTTCTGCTCCAAACCTAAAAAAAAGATTATGTAATGAACAACGTTCACAGTGGCAGCTGAAAAAACTTTCTATGCAACGCACGCTCTTATGTTTCGGCTGCGCTCGTCGGCTTGAGGGGATGGTTTAGGGGTGTTGCACCGAAAATGCCTTAATGCTGTCAACTAATCTTAAAATTAGCGTGCTGCGACAAAATTTTCCCCATAGATACACATATACATGCAAATTAAATTTGTCCTTAATAGATGAATTAAAAAAATTTATTTTTAATTTTTAAAACTTGGGTGATAAACCTTTATTCTTAAACTGAATTAATACAAGACACTTTTTAAAAATTGTGAACCGATCGCGGTCTCGGATAAAATAGGACTGAATCTTAATTCTAAAAAATTATCCAATCAACCTCAGCCAGAAGCTTTCCTTTAATTAAGCTTCCAGAACTTTAATTTTTGTTTAAAATAAAAGCTTATGCTGAAACTGTCGCATCTCGTTGTGAAATGAAATTATGCTGACCGATGCAATTTGATTGAAAATCGGAACGCAATATGTTTTGAACTTAGAACGCAATACTGTGGGCTTTGAACGGAAAAGTTTGGGCTTCGAACGGAAGCTTGTGTTTACTTTACGATTGGTTTATTTATCTTAGCAGGACGGTCAAGCGCGGCCCTCGAAGTAGATGGCAAGGGCAAAATCTTAAAGAAAGGCAAAGGCAATGTCGCTGAAGGCAAGGGTAACATAGCTGAGATTGAATTCAAAAATTTGTTTATAAATTCCATAAGTGGAACCGTTTCACGGGTTGGATAACTCTCCCTCTTCTAAAATGGATCGTCCCGAATCAATATGAAATTCATTTAATTGATCTCTTAATTCTGTTAAAAAATTTTCTTGGTTAATAGATTTTTCTGGTTCTGGCCGTTGTTTTTTGGTTACAAATAATATGACATTTTTGTATTTTATAATAAGTAAAAAAATCAAATATATAATGATTAAAATTAATAATATAAAGGTAAGTGATATTTTGGTATTATTAATTTTAATGAAAGGATTTAAAATGTTTATATTATCTAAAGAAAGTTCTGAGTTATTTGATAATATGTAATCGGATATTTCATAATTTTTGAAGTGGTTCGTAGTTAAGTAGTACAGAATTTTGTTTTCCAAATTGGTATAAGAAATATTATTAATTTCGGTTGTACCATTAAATGTTATCAAAAATGAACCGTTTAAATGAGAGTTGTTCACAATATTGTTACCATTTATAAGAATGGCACCATCTTGTATGATGTCTATTTTTTTATTTTTCTCTCTTATTTTTTTACAAGTGGATTTCTCGCCATTTAATAAGCGGGTAAAACAAGTTTTTTCATTATTTAAAGTGCAATAATTATTAAGAAGTTCGTTCTTAAAGTTAGACATTTCATAAAACCTTTTTGCGCATTTTGCGACTTGATTGCTTAATACTAGTTTCCCATCGATTTGGGAAATCGCTCTAGCGTAATATATTTCGCATCTGTTTTTTATTATTGGGTATTTTATATAAATTATTACAAGTTCTTTATGCAGTGCGATTTTAAAAACTGGTTTTTGTTCATGTTTTAATATTTCCATGATGTCATCATTGTTTAATATTTTGGTAATAAAAACGTCAATTTTTGCTAGTGTGATTGTGTCAATTAAATTTTGCAGATCAAATGTTAATAATCGTAAGCGATGTTTTCGCAGTGGTAAATCTTGATCAATAAAAAATTTTTAAAATCATCAGAAAGAGATTCTATTTCTTTAAACAGTTTGCAATTGATAATAAATTGCTTATTATTATTTTCAATTAATTCATCGATTTTATTCTGTATTTTAATAAAATCATCATGATCCGGAGTTCCAGCTAACCATTTCCACACAGTGCCTATCTCATTTATCCCCCTTTTTGACCTAGTTGATATTAATTGGAATAAAATTAATTCGATTACTTCTATGTCATATTTAATTTCACATTGTGACCTTATGTTAGTATCCCTTTATATATTATCTGATTCCAATTTTATTATTTCTTTATAAAAACTTAAGTTAGTTACGTGGAATAATTCTGCGTATGAATCGTACGTCAATACGTCTTTATTGTCCTTGAATAAAAGATACTCGTGACTTGTATAGTCTATTATTTCTGATTTTGTTAATAAAATAAGGTGTAGTATGAGCACCTGATAAAACATTTTCTGGAAAAGGAAAAAAAAGTAACATATAAATTTTTAGAATTTTATATTATCTTTGTGAATAATTCTATTTCTATTGTTGATTATTATTTTGTTAGGTAAATTTTCTTTAACTACTTGTTATACCCGTTACTCGTAGAGTAAAAGGGTATACTAG
Source organism: Drosophila suzukii (assembly GCF_043229965.1). Classification (NCBI taxonomy): domain Eukaryota; kingdom Metazoa; phylum Arthropoda; class Insecta; order Diptera; family Drosophilidae; genus Drosophila; species Drosophila suzukii. Next base: position 314,569 of record NW_027255938.1, on the reverse strand, counting down.
ATTCGTCGGAAAGTATGTAACAGGCAGAAGGAAGCGTTTCCGACCCCATAAAGTATATATATTCTTGATCAGGATCACTAGCCGAGTCGATCTAGCCATGTCCGTCTGTCCGTCTGTCCGTCTGTCCGTCTGTCCGTCTGTCTGTCCGGATGAACGCTGAGATCTCGGAAACTATGAGAGCTAGGCTATTGAGATTTGGCGTACAGATTCCTGAGCTTCTTACGCAGCGCAAGTTTGTTTCAGTAGACTGCCACGCCCACTCTAACGCCCACAAACCGCCCAAAACTGTAACTCCTACAGTTTTGATGCTAGATAGAAAATTTTAACTGAAATGTATTGTTCTCAACAATACCTATCGATTGACCTAAAAAAAAGTTTGCCACGCCCACTAAAACGCCCACAAACCGCGAAAACCTGTGACGCCCACAATTTGCATGCTAGATAAGAAATTTTAACTGAAATGTATTGGTGTCGTCAATACCTATCGATTGATCCAAAAATAACGCTTAAATCTGTCTACCGCCGGTAGGTGGCGCATTTTAATCTCGCTTTGCTGCTTGCATATCTCCACTTCCCTTTGAGTAACGGGTATCTGATAGTCGAGGTACTCGACTTTAGCGTTCTTCCTTGTTTTTTATATCTAGTTTTAAGTTTATTTCTTTCCCCGTGTTTCTTTTCATAAATTACCTGTCCTACATGATATACTTTTTCTTTTCTGTTTTCATTATGTGTTTCTAACATTTTCTCTTGTGTATTTTTTAAAATTTGAGGAATGTTATCGTGCTCTATTTTATTATATAGTACGTCAAAAGGTTTTGGGTTCGTTGTAGAATGAATGCTCTGACTATATTCTTGAGCGGCTCTTATTACTATTTCGGAATAGTCGGTTAGATTAAATTCTTCTTTAATGCATCTAGCTAATTCTGTTAGTGTAGAATGTGCCCTTTTAACTTGTCCGTTTGAGGTACTGTGCCTGGGGTCTGCGTAATGTAAAGTTAAACCGCACCTCTGTGCAAAAGATTTAAATTGGGCCGAGGTAAAGCTTGGTTCATTATCGGTCATTATTACTTTGGCTTGTGGAAATTGTTGAAGAAGTTCCATTACTTTGTTTTCAATATTTAATTTATTTTGGATTTCTTTTACTACTAAAAATTTGGAGTAAGCGTCAATACAAGTTATGAAAGTAAGACTTTGCGCGTAATATATGTCGATGTGTTAATTTTCGCCTTCTTTACTCGGGATTGGGGCTTCTCCAATTGGAATTTTAGTTGGGTGTCTGTTATATTTGTTTTCGTTGCAAATTTTACAATTTTTTATATATTCTTTTAATTTTGTAAGTAAGTTTGGCCAATAATCTATAATTTTCGTCAAGTCCCCTTGTGTGCTCTGCAATGTGTTTCTTCGATTATAAGTGCTCTGTCCTCAGGAGTTTCTACATCTTGGACAAATATTTTTGTATACAAAAATTTATTCACAAAATTATCTTTAAGTGGTTTTTGAATTCTATAAAAGTCCTCTAAAGTACAATGAATACCTACCGTTAAATTAGGAGGAATATATTCTCTTAAGATTGATATCAAATTTTCGGAAGTGTCAAATTCTATTATATGTCTGGTATTTTCGAATATATTAATCGACTCATGTAGTGTATACCTCCCCGTTGCTAATAGCAATTGTTGCTTAAACTGGTTTAAGGGTTTACGGGTTTCTTGTATAACATTCTCAAAACTACTCTCTGCTGAATGCTGAGTGTTTTGATCTGAGACCGATTTGTTACTGTCAGTTAAGTTGTTGATCTGAATTCTTGATAAGGCGTCTGCAACTACATTAGTTGTACCTGGCTTATAAATGACTTTAGGAGTGAAACTTTCTATGAAGGAGTACCAGCGTTTCATTTCAATATTAGGATTTTTATCAGAGATTGCGAAAGATAATGGTTGATGATCGGTTTGGATTTCGATTCCAATCACTCCGTATAAGTAATTTCTTAGATTTTTAAGAGCCCATACTATGGCTAAAAGTTCCTTCTTATTAGTTGCATAAACTTGTTCCGTTTTAGTCAAGGTTTTTGAAATAAAAGCAATTGGTTTACCTTCTTGAGATAATACTGCACCAATTGCGACGTCCGAAGCGTCGGTGGTCAGGGTAAATTTTTTATTATAATCCGGTTGAACTAATTCTACTTGAGCAATGAGATTTTCTTTCAGCTCGTTAAAAGATTTAATAGCTGGGTCATCCAGCTGAATTAACATTTTTGTTGACATTCTTTTTGAAATTTTGCCATTATGACCTCCAAGATATTTTGTTAGAGGTTTGGCTATAGAGGCGTAATTTAAAACAAATTTTCTATAATAGCCCGTAAGGCCTAAGAAACTTCTTAGTTCCCGAATATTTTTTGGAAGTGGATATTTAATTATGGTGTCAATTTTTTCTGGGTCTGTCTTGGTGACGTTATAAGATACGATGTATCCTAGAAAACTGGTTTCGCGTTTAAAAAACTTTGATTTTTCTAAAGAGATTTTCATGTTTGCCTTTAATAATATATTTATAATTTTGTTTAAGTCTTTATAATGTTGATCAATCGAGTTTGAGAATATTATAATGTCGTCCATGTAGACATGACATGTTTTCCCTATTTATTCTCTTAGGATGTCGTCCATTGCTCTCTGAAAAATTCTTGGTGCATTTGTTAGTCCGAATGGCATTCTTAAAAATTCGTATTTTCCATTATTTATTGAAAAGGATGTTTTTTCTACATCAGATTCTTTCATTAATATCTGATGAAAACCTGATTCTAAATCTATTGTTGAAAAATATCCTGCTTTTCCCAAATTAGATAGAATTACTGATGGGTCTTGCATTGGGTACCTGTCAGGTATGGTATTTTCATTTAATTTTTTATAGTCAATGACGAGTCTTAATTTACGGCTTCCGTCTTGATTTTCTCCTTTCTTTGGTACTACCAGAACTGGTGAATTATAAGGGCTTCGACTAGGCCTTATAATTTCCTCTGCTAACATTCTACTGATTTCGCTGTTCACGAAGTCGGTGACAGAAAAAGCGTACGGATATTGTTTCCCGTATATTGGCCGGTCGTGAATAAGATTTATTTCCCCCTTTATATCTGTTCTAAAATGAATTTGCATATTTATCTTTGAATGCTCTTTTTCAATATAGAGAACTATTTTTTCCTTTAGTCCGTCTAATTGATCAGTACCTATATTGTTTATCTGTTGTTTGTCGGATAACTCAACGACGGCGGGCTTGAAATTTTTATATTTCAAACGATTTTTATTTATTTGATTTTTGACGGTAATTACTTCGTCGGCACTCTCAGGATTTTCAACCCCATAAAGTATATATATTCTTGATCAGGATCACTAGCCGAGTCGTTCTAGCCATGCCCGTCTATCCGTCTGTCCGTCTGTCCGTCTGTCCGTCTGACCGTCTGTCTGTCCGTCCGGATGAACGTTTCCGAGAGGAAACTATGAGAGCTAGGCTATTGAGATTTGGCGTACAGATTCCTGAGCTTCTTACGCAGCGCAAGTTTGTTTCAGTAGACTGCCACGCCCACTCTAACGCCCACAAACCGCCCAAAACTGTAACTCCTACAGTTTTGATGCTAGATAGAAAATTTTAACTGAAATGTATTGTTCTCATCAAAACCTATCGATTGACCTAAAAAAAAGTTTGCCACGCCCACTTAAACGCCCACAAACCGCGAAAACCTGTGTCGCCCACAATTTGCATGCTAGATAAAAAATTTTAACTGAAATGTATTGGTGTCGTCAATACCTATCGATTGATCCAAAAATAACTCTGCCACGCCCACTCTAACGCCCATAACGCTTAAATGTGTCTACCGCCGGTAGGTGGCGCATTTTAATTTCGCTTTGCTGCTTGCATATCTCCATTTCCCTTTGAGTAACGGGTATCTGATAGTCGAGGTACTCGACTATAGCGTTCTTCCTTGTTTTTATTTTCGAAAATTCCCTTTTTTATATAACAAGCAGTGGCTCCTGTATCTATTAAAATCTTTAACTGTTTCTTGGTTTTTCGGTCTGTCCTATTTAAATAAGGCATTCCCCTGTAGGGGTCTGGTCTAAAAAATGATCTTCGTTGATATTGTTTAATCTGGTTACTTTATTAGCTGGCTGATTTACTGTTCCTTCTGGTTCCCTTTTCTGAGCTTGAGTTTGCTCTGTATTTTGATTAGCACGATAGTTATTTGATCGATTATTATTTTGATAATAAATATTATTGTATCTACCTCGATTATTATTTGCCTGCCAATTATTATTCGGCTGTCGATTGTAACTAGGTTTATTCTGGAGTTGAATCGATGGATCAACATCCATTGGCTCGACGGCTTGTTGCTTTTGATTATTATTATGATTATCGTTTTGCCAAAAATTTCCCTTTTGTGGCCAATTATAATTCTGGTTATTACTCCAATAATTTCCCGTTTTATTAGTATTATTGTTCTGTCTTTTTTGGTCAAATCGTAAGTTGTTTCCCTGATATTTATTTTCATTTTTAAATCCATTAAACCTGTTTGCAAATTGAGCACGGAAATTGTTTGATTCTAGTTCTTGGACCTTTGCCAAAGCATTGGGTAAATCTGGTGGATTTAATGAGAAAAGAGTTTCTGAGATAGATCCATTCGCTGTCCTTTCCGTATGTCATTATGGTTTTGTTTATTAGTAGTGTCATTTTTTTATTGACTTCATTATAGTATTCTGTAACTGCCATTCGTCCCTGCCTGAGGATACTTAGTTCTGACTCGAGAATATGTATTGGTCGTTTATCGCTATATATAAAGTCCAATCTAGATAAGATTGCTCTAAAGTTTAAAACGGTGCCATGATTGGTAAGAGCATCATGGGCAGCTCCCAAAATTTTATTTCGTAAAATTGTTAAGGCGATAAAATATTGTTCACTTTGAATTTTATAGAGACTCATTACAGTTTCTGCGGCTTCCCTCCAACCTACGTATTGTGTTGGTTCCCCCGTGAATTTTGGTAAAGATTTTACCACTTCAAGTGTTGTATCGCATTTTATAGTTGGGTCGATTGTTTGTATTTTATAATCCTCCACAGTGTTTGCATCTGTGGCTAACTTTCCTTCTAAACCTTCTATTTTCCTGCTCACTTCATTTAATTGAACATTTATCAATCTATTTATTAATTCCACTGTTAAGCCGCCTGCTGTGGCTATACTACCTGCAGAAAAATTTGGTGCTGAACCTCCGGTTGCCATGGTTAGATTTATTTCACCAAAGCTATTTATTAAATCTTCCAGATTGTTTCTCAATATTTTTTATAAAATCGTGAATCTATCTTACTTTCTATCAATGTTTAAATCTTATATTATTTATTCTTTTTTTTTAAATTCCCTGATCTTAGATTATAATTTTTAATTTAATTTTTTTTATTGAAAATTAATTTCTCACGAGACTGTCCCGATGGGGTCTTCCTTCTGTGAGGTTGTGGGTTGATCTTCCTTCCTGGATTCAGTAGAAATTATTGGCAGTAGAATGCCCTTCCTTCCTTCTTTAATTTTTCCCGTTTCAGCGAGTTGTGATTTTGTTGTTGTTGTTGTAAGAGCTGGTTTGTTTAACTGTATTTGTTTAGTGCGTTTCTGGTTTTGCTTTATTTTGTGTTCTTGTATTTTTTTTATTTAAGATTTTGGTCCACCCTTTTTTTTAAGTTCACCTTTAAATGGATTATTTCATTTATTAATTTCCATTTAATTATTGTTAACGACCACTGTCACTTTGTTGTGATGTTTGGTGGATTTTTTAATTTCTCCACTAGAAATGTTGAGTTGTTGGCCGCGCGAGCTACGTTTATATTTAACTTATTTTTCACTAAATAACTTTTGGAACTTTTTAATTAACGCGGCCCCACGTTGGGCGCCAATTAAATTTGTCGTTAATAGATGAATTAAAAAAATTTATTTTTAATTTTTAAAACTTGGGTGATAAACCTTTATTCTTAAACTGAATTAATACAAGACACTTTTTAAAAATTGTGAACCGATCGCGGTCTCGGATAAAATAGGACTGAATCTTAATTCTAAAAAATTATCCAATCAACCTCGGCCAGAAGCTTTCCTTTTCTTAAGCTTCCAGAACTTTAATTTTTGTTTAAAATAAAAGCTTATGCTGAAACTGTCGCATCTCGTTGTGAAATGAAATTATGCTGACCGATGCAATTTGATTGAAAATCGGAACGCAATATGTTTTGAACTTAGAACGCAATACTGTGGGCTTTGAACGGAAAAGTTTGGGCTTCGAACGGAAGCTTGTGTTTACTTTACGATTGGTTTATTTATCTTAGCAGGACGGTCAAGCGCGGCCCTCGAAGTAGATGGCAAGGGCAAAATCTTAAGCAAAGGCAAAGGCAATGTCGCTGAAGGCAAGGGTAACATAGCTGAGATTGAATTCAAAAATTTGTTTATAAATTCCATAAGTGGAACCGTTTCACGGGTTGGATAACTTGCACTGTACGACACAAATACAACCGGAGATAACGAAACTACGAACTGACATCTGACATGCACACACACATTCAAACCAGACCACTGTTGTTGTTGTGGTTAATGCCCACCCTACCCGTGACCATTACTTCCTGGGGAAGACCTCTTCCCACGGCCCCTTCCACATTCCTACCGGTGTTGCCCCAGCCCGAGGTCAACTACAAAATCTCTTAGAAAATCATTATAATTTATTTCCTAACTCTAAAATGAAAACATTAAACATTTTGCGAATATTTTGCCGTTCGCGTTTATGTGTTTAAATTAAATGAAGGTTTAACTCACGTAAAGTTGCTGGCGCATCCTCCGATGAAAGCGCATCCAAAGAGGCTGCCGCATCTGTGAATATATTAGAAAATATCGCCCTCCTAACAAGCCTCGCGCATAATCTTTGTTGTTACTTAATTTTTATGTTTGTTTTGTTCGTCTACGTGACCGACTGTTTGTGTTTCTTGAAGTTTTTGGACTTAGGTAAAAATAATGATAATAAAAATAAAGGGAACTTAACTAATTATGTTGACATTCTTTAGGTGGTCGGGAATATTAATTGGTGGATTTCAGAGTTTTGGGATTCTCTTTGGTGGATTGGCGCTTAGAAGCGCCGTGGTTTGCTTGCGCCAACTCTTGGGTGTGGTTGCCGCAATCCAGGCCCGCCGCTGTGGTAGTGCTACCCTCTTTGGAAATACTCGTCGCGGTGCTCTGAGATCGCTCTTCCGCGTCGCTGTCGCTTGCTGCTGCGCCACAAAGTCAAAGTTAAACCCAATCTGGGAGGAAATGCATAACTCACCCTTTGAGCAACTGCTGTTGCAAGGGCTTGAAACCCTCCTCACGGGACTAAGTTTTAAATATCTAAGCTGCAAAAGGTGCAAAATAGCATTGAAGAACCTCATACTTTTCCACTTTCACCCACTTGAAATTACACTTGGAGTCTCACTTGCTATGAGCGGCTGACGCCAGCGGGCCGCCTTTTATACCCCCGCAAGAAGCCACCAAACCGTGATTCCACCACTCCGCCGTTCAGCCACAGAGAGGCTTGAAAATCTTTTCTCTCCTTGTTCTCGATCAGTCTCTCCCAGCAACCTACACAGCCACAGTTTTTCCGGACCTACTGGGAGGGCAGCACGTTGCCTTGTTTCTCCCAGATGTTCTTAAGAGACATGTTGCTAAGCATCCGCAAAACATTGTTGCTAAGCATTCAAAGGTGCTGGTAATACTAATACTAATACTAAAGTTATAAACGAAATAGTAACTAATAAACCACCATCTCCAAAGTCTTTGCCGAAGAAACCTAACGTCTGCCCGAACGACTGCCCTGGACCACTAGAAGCTGCAGCATGCAAATACACATGCATGAAGAAGCCCAGTGCGAAGACCGGCACCGGCCCCGCCTGAACCAATAGGCCACGGACATCAGTAGCAGCCAACAGCGTGAGGGACTTCCCGTCCCTTTCGCCTACGAAGGAGCGTCAGCGTAGCCAAACCGCAGCAATGCAGCAATTAAAATAATGCCATATATGTATATTGATAAGAAAACATGATCGCCACAGTACTCTAGTCTAGGGTCTAGGGGGAAGACTTCATGATGTAAAACGAACAGGGAGTCTAATTGTACGACGAGGTCTTGAAGATTGGTTAACAGCAGGGGTCGTTACGGTGTCTTCGATCCTGTTGCTGAAGTCACTGGATGGATTTGGGGGTGAAATAATTGGCTGCGGAGTTTCAAAGAAGGCGGGCTTGAGTCGGTCTATAGACACCTTAATGCATCGGTGAGGAAATGGGACTTTTGATGAAAAAATTCTCCAGGGTTGCTCCGTACACAAGTTGTGCTGATGTTGTTTGGATGTCTGGCTTGAATGCTGAACGCAACCTGAGCAGGATCAGTGGAAGTTTTTGTGGCCAATTTACACGATTTTTGCACATAATGGCTGCTTTTACTGTTCTGTGCCAGCGTTCGATGATTCCGTTCTCTTGCGTGTGACATGCTGTTGTGCGAAGGTGGTCTATTCCTAGCAGTCGTGACAATTCATGGAACAATCGGGACTCAAACTGTCTGCCCTGATCCGTTGTGATGCGGGCTGGAACTCCAAATCTTGAGATCCGCGAGCCGATGAGTGCAGAGGCAACCTTGTTGGCGTGCATGTCCTCGATTGCGATGGCTTCTGTCCAACGTGTATAACGGTCAATGATTGTTAAACAGTATCTATATTGGTCTGATTTTGGTAATGGATACCGATCTGGGGTGGTTTGAGCATTGAGAGCTCGGTAATCGCCGCATGGACGCCATTCACCAGTAGCCTTACTGACCATGTGTAACGGGGACAACTAACTTCGAGTTTTTAAGATCAACCAGGATATTAAAGTGCTGCAAGAAGTCTGAGCCAATGATTGGGATTTTCGTATCGGCTATGGTAAAAATCCACGTGAAAGGGCGGCGCAGCGTAAGGCGGGTGGTACCATAAGTATGGATTGCTGTTCCATTGGCTGCGAATAGTGTATGGTTATTATTAGCTTTGATGTCTCGATTAATTGTTTCTGGTGGTATAACAGATACGTCAGCTCCAGTGTCGATGAGAAAACTTTTACCCGATTTGGAGTCCGGAACGAAGAGACGGTTGGAGGATGAAATTCTGCAGATATTTACTTGAACAATGGGTAGCGTTTTGAGGCATTTACTGTACGACCGTCGGAGCTGCCCTGTTGATTTCCAACGGTGGAGCTTGTTTTTTTGAAATGTTGATGGCATGGAAAGAGCATGGTTGGATGCAGCGTTGGGCACTGTCCGCGTACGTGTTGTGGTACCAGCAAAATTGAGGTTTAGAATTGTCCCTGGATGGTGTGTTACTGCGGAAGCTGTTGTTGCTGGGCGATCGATTGTAGCTCCGACCGCGTTGCTGATTGGTGGTGCCAAGGAGCTGACTTAGCTTGTTGTTGATCTGCTGTAGCATCTTGTCATTGTCATCCAGGCGTAACCAGCTGTGGGATGCGATCCTCCTGTGAAGCGTGGTGGGTGTTTTGCTGTGATACTGCACACATGTTAAGGGAATCCATCACAGCATCGGCAGCAGTTGCAAGCTGGGCAAGGGTGGTGTTGGGAGAGCTTTCGAGCAGACCTACGATTACAGCACGCGCTGGAGGTGGTAAGCCCTTGATCCAGTAGCGACGTACAACCGATTCGTCATTGGTGGCGTTAGTTTGCTGTAGTTGGCTGAGTAGATGACTTGGACCACAGTCACCTAGTGGTTCTTGCACGTCGACGAAGTTTTCGTTATCCGGCATTGTTTGAGGTTATGTTGAAGTTCTGAGTAAGTCGAGATGCGTTCGCTTTGATTGCAGAGGTTCGAATCGTCTGGGGTCACCAATTATGGTTTGTCTTCAAACCAAGGTAAGTTCTGAACTTAAGTTAAACACAGAACTTGGATGTTTAGATTATAATATATATTTTGTACTTTGTTATAACTAAGTGATTGTTCTGAATTGAGATCTCCTTTCTTAGTGGGCTTTTTACCATGGTTCTTCAAGGAGTTTGGTTTTTTGATAACAATCTCTTTTGAGGAGTTTTAAGCGATGCCAGATGGCAGAAAACATGATCACCACAAGCTATACAAAACAATAGGTAGAAAACTTGTAAAAATAGATGTAAAGTAATGCAATAAGTAAAAATGTCTTTAAAAGAAATATATGGGCCAGGCAAATGATCTGGACAAAATTTAAAAAAAAAACAAGGAAGAACGCTTTAATCGAGTACCTCGACTATCAGATACCCGTAACTCAGCTAAATGGAAATATGCAAGCAGCAAAGCGAGATTAAAATGCGCCACCTACCGGCGGTAGACAGATTTAAGCGTTATGGGCGTTAGAGTGGGCGTGGAAAATTTTTTTTTTACCAATCGATAGGTATTGACGAGACCAATAAGTTTCAGTTAAAATTTGGTATCTAGCATGAAAATTGTGGGCGTCACAGCTTTGGGCGATTTCAGAGCGTTAAAGTGGGTGTGGCAAACTTTTTTTTTTGGGTCATCAATAGGTATTGATGAAAACAATACATTTCAGTTAAAATTTTTATTCTAGCATCAAAACTGTAGGAGCTACAGTTTTGGGCGGCTTGTGGGCGTTAGAGTGGGCGTGGCACTCTTCTGAAACAAACTTGCGCTGCGTAAGAAGCTCAGGAATCTGCACGCCAAATCTCAATAGCCTAGGCCTCATAGTTTCCGAGATCTCAGCGTTCATCCGGACAGACAGACGGACAGACGGACATGGCTATATATATACATATATATATGTATATATATACTTTATGGGGTCGGATACGCTTCCTTCTGCCTGTTACATACTTTCCGACGAATCTAGTATACCCTTTTACTCTACGAGTAACGGGTATAAATAGGTAGCACAAACAACATTTATAAAAAAAATTCTGTAATCAAATTTTAAAATCTAAGAAAATGGAATAAAATAAAAATAAATGAATAAAAAAATATATTAACTAAAAATGGCTACACTAAAGGCAATTAGAGATACATATGATAGGGACATTCATTTTAAAGAAGGAATTCTGCAATTAGTTTCAGCAACTTCAGTAAGCATTTATGATTTAGAAAATTTATATATTGAAACATTTAATTTAGATACTTCTCCACTAATACATTGCACAAGCACCCAAAGGGGAATTCCATTCCAGGTGTACAAGTTAGATCAGTACTAGACGAACACCCAATACTAGTTAGAGCAATAGTAATGATGGTCCTTAAGAAATAATTTATCTCCATAATATAATGGAATGGAATGAATTATATAAGCTAATAAATATCATAAAAGTTGACTTTGATAAACCATATAAGTCACTTACTCAAAACAGGCCAATTCAAAAAATACTATTAAAAAACATGTGGAAATACTAATAAAATGCTTTAATGAAGCTCCAATACTAATACATGGCCAGAGGGAAAAATTAAATCAAAACAAGGGATAACGCTATAGTCGAGTACCTCGACTATCAGATACCCGTTACTCAGCTAAATGGAGATATGCAAGCAGCAAAGCGAGATTAAAATGCGCCACCTACCGGCGGTATACAGATTTAAGCGTTATGGGCGTTAGAGTGGGCGTGGCAAATTTTTGTTTGGATCAATCGATAGGTATTGACGAGACCAATACATTTCAGTTACAATTTTTTATCTAGCATGAAAATTGTGGGAGTCACAGGGTTCTGCGGTTTGTGGGCGTTAAAGTGGGCGTGGCAAACTTTTTTTTGGGTCAATCGATAGGTATTGATAAGAACATTACATTTCAGTTAAAATTTTTTATCTAGCATCAAAACTGTAGGAGCCACAGTTTTGGGCGGTTTGTGGGCGTTAGAGTGGGCGTGGAATCTGCACGCCAAATCTCAATAGCCTAGCTCCCATAGTTTCCGAGATCTCAGCGTTCATCCGGACAGACGGACAGACGGACATGGCTAGATCGACTCGGCTAGTGATCCTGATCAAGAATATATATACTTTATGGGGTCGGAAACGCTTCCTTCTGCCTGTTACATACTTTCCGACGAATCTAGTATACCCTTTTACTCTACGAGTAACGGGTATAATCATTGGTCCCAAGTATCACAACTTTTGATCAGACTACGATCTAATTTAATATCAATTAAACAAAAGTTCAATTTAGACATATCAGTACCGTCTATGTTAACACTGTTAAGGAGTAATTATAAGTCGATACAGATCTTGGGTGATTTTTGGATCACCCTAGTGTTTAGTTGCAAAATCAGCATAAACATCTTTAGGGGCCGTGCCTGGTTCTTATTGGTGCACTGTATGGTGAGTTATGTTGATTTTGCTAGTGTCAGCACTTTGCTGCACGAGCGGTCGGCTTGCCGGCCGCGCATAGCTTACGTAAAGTCAAATATGTTTTTAGTTTTACTTGGACATTCATTAAAGAGCATTGGCTTGAATATAAAACTCCGGCATTGGCCGTCAACATTTACTTTATTAATTGAAATTGGTTATCGAGCCTTAAGGGCCGTTAGCAACGGAGTTAGTTACTCCCGACGTAATCTTCATAAGAAGAGAGCCAGTAGCAACCGCCCAGCTCATCCATAATAGCAGCCAGCCACGGCGGCAACTGTATCATCACCCCTTCCCCCGGACCAGCCACGGTGGCAATTGGATCGCAACCCCTCACCCTCACGGACAGCGGCGAGGGATAGATCGTGGCTTCAGAATTAAAACATAATTTCTATACTTAACACTTCCCTAACAATTGAAACTGGTGATGAACCGGAATCAACAAAACAAACTTACATTGACCAAATAGAATCAGAAGACCTTACAGAAACAAATCCTAAAATAGAAGAGCAAGATTTAAATAATCTATAAGCTATTCCAGCTGTTTTAATGTCAGAACTGGATAGTTCTACAGATTCTGATGACAGTTCAAGCATAATAGAAAATTAATTAAAAAACAATATCACAATGGCACAATCTAATATTGATTTTATTAATACAGCATCCAAGCTTTACCAGTTTTCGATGGTAAAGCTGAAAACTTAACAAGTTTTATTGATGCATTACAAATAATAAAATCAATAAAAGGCGAGCACTAACAATTAGCAGTTTCCATAATAAAAACAAAGCTAAAAGGTTTCGCCAGAAATCTAATCGGAAATGAAACAACAATAACTGAAGTCATTTCCAGATTAAAAAGCAACGTCAAAGGCGAAACTGTGGAAGTGTTGTCAGCAAAACTGATAGACCTACAACAACGCAATAAAACTGACAACCAGTACACACAAGAGGTTGAGCAGATGACAAAATCTTTAGAAGGTGCATATATAACAGATGGCTTGCCCCTAGAGTTAGCCAGAAGTCATTCCACTCAGCATGCAGTCAAAGAAATGACTAAAAATTGTACAATCGATAAGGTTAAACTTATCATGCAAGCTGGTACCCTCGATACTATGAATGATGCCATATCAAAATTTGTAAACAGTTGCACAGAAGCAACAGGACAGCCAAACACTGTCCTATATTACAAAAATTATCCGCAGCGCGGCGGAAACCATGGACGAGGAAATTACAGAGGTAACTTTCGTGGTCGTAATAATAATTACAACAACAATAGTACCCAAAACAATACTTGACGACGCCAATATAGAGGAAACTATAGAGGCCGTAACAATTTGAGTCGAGGCCACAACAATAATAACTAAAATAATGTCAATGCCAATAGCCAAACCAATAGTACATCGAGAAACTCACAAAACCCTTGATATTCAACAGTAGAAAATGCAAGGGTTCATACCGCTATTCTCTGTCAGAACATATTTGTCTCATTCAATCATGTGACTACAGGAAAAGAACTTGTCTTTTAATAGACACAGGTGAAGACATTTCAGTAGTTAAAGAAAATTCTGATGTCTTTCATGACATACAATATAATTATTAATATACATAAGAGGAATAAGTCAAGAGGTACAGACCACTAAGTGCATAATCCAACACGATTTTCATATCTTGGATTTACATTTCGCTATCCCTTGTGATGGCATTGTAGGAATCGATTTCATAAAGAAATGCAACTGTCAATTAGACTTCAAGTCATCTGAAGATTGGCTTAAAATTACACCTAATAACTTACAATTTTCAATTTATGTTCTAATAACATACAGTTCTGGCAACAACTCAACACTTCTGCCAGCCAGATCCCAAGTTATTAGAAAAATTCAACTAAATTCAAAAGAAGACAGTGTATTGATTCCAAATCAAGAAATTAAGCATGGTATTTATATAGCAAGTACCATAGCAACATCTAAAAACGCTGTCATAAGACTACTCAATACCACAAATAAAGATCAAGTAGTCAGTACAAATAATTTAGCTTATGAATCACTTTCGAACTACGATGTAGTGAAAACTAATCTAGAAAATAGAGAAAAATTTGTATTATCTCAACTTTTAAACAACTTCCTCCACAATTCAAATCACAGCTTTCAAGTCTATGCACCCAATATGATGATATATTCGGATTGGAAACCGAA